>NC_039367.1:141777610-142077610 GCF_003573695.1 Papaver somniferum
TGTCACTGCCACTTTCCCACTTCCAAGATGTTAGTTCATCAAAAATAACATCCCTTGAAGTAACCAATTCATTAGTCACCGAATGAAATAATCGATAAACTTTAGATTTTTCACTATAGCCAACAAAAATATATTTTTCACCTTTTGTATCAAACTTTTCTCTTTTTTTTGTGATGGAATGTGTGCATAGGAAACACATCTGAATACTTTTAAAGAGTTTACCTCCGGCTTTCTACGATGTCATGCTTCATAAGGAGTTTTGTTCAAAACGGATTTTGTTGGTGATCGATTAAGAATGTGAACAGCGATATTGACAGCTTCTGCCCAGAACTTGTTGGGAAGTCCCTTTGCTTTGAGCACACTTCGTGCCTTCTCTACAATTGTGCGATTCTTCCGCTCAGCTACTCCGTTTTGCTGTGGAGTATACCTTACCGCCAGCTTTCTTTTGATGCCGTTCTCGGTGCAGTACTTGTCAAATTCATTTGATGTGAACTCGCCTCCATTATCAGTACGAAAAACAGTCAAGTGATGATCACTTTGTTTCTCCACCAAAGCTTTGAACTGCTGGAACTTGGAAAATGCTTCGGATTTGTGTTCAAGAAAATATATCCACATCAACCTGCTAAAATCATCAACAAAAAGAAGAAAATATCTTTTTCCGTTAAATGATGGGATTTTAGTCGGACCACAAATATCTGCATGAAAAAGTTCAAGTGGCTTTCTTGCTCTCCATGAAGTCTTAACAAAAGGAAGTCGATGACTCTTCCCATACATGCAGCCTTCACAAACTTGCTTGTTGTTGTTAAAGAAGGAAAACCAATCACCATATTTTTCTTTTTGAGAAGATTGAGTGAGCCATAATTAAGATGACTATACCTCATGTGCAGAAGTACAGTTTCATCAACATTTTCAGCACTCAAAGAATAATTTTTATTTGGTACCATAATAAGAGGAAACACCTTGTTTGATGCCATTTTCACAGTAGCCACTAGCCTCCGTTGTTGCCTCCTTGCATCAAATATTTGACACTCTCCATTTTCAAAACTCACAACATAACCTCTTTGTATGAGTTTCCCCACACTTAGAAGGTTTTGAGAAAGACCATACAAGACATCATGAATTAATTTTTGTCCTACTTTAGATGATACAGAAATAACACCTTTTCCTTCGGCTTTGCGTAGTTTTCCATATCCTAATTTAACATGAGAGTTAATGTTTTCATCCAAACTAACAAAACAAGTTTTGTCTCCATTCATATGGTTACTACAGCCACTATCCAAATACCAAATTTCTGGTGATTCGGATGTTTCTTGTTTTTCTGGTATTTCTTGGTGTGAATTAAAGCATGAAAAGAATAAACTTTCAGAAGTATTATCCTTTTCATAGAAATTTGCTTCATTGTCTTGCTTAGACCAACAATTTTTGTCCATATGTTTTAATTTCTTACAATGGTGCACTTGTATCGACATTTTTCACTTTCATGGCCAGATTTCTTACATACATTACATTAAGGTTTTGAATTGTCGTACCTTGAGGTATTATGAAAAATACCTCTTCCCCGTCCACGGTATGATTTTCCTCCACAGTTGAAATTTTTCTTTCAATTAGAGTGAAAAATGCTTTTGTTGTGAGATCGATTTCCATTTTCACCATGGTTGTTGTTGTCTTTGATGTGCAGCTTGGACTGAAATGCTTGCTCTATCGGCTTTTCGACGTATCTACTTATCTGTTGTTCATGAGACTCATGGGAACCCATCATCTCATACATTGAAAGTGTGGAGATGTCCTTTGATTCCTCAATTGCAGCAACAACATGCTCAAACTTAGATGGTAAACTTCTTAAGAGTTTTTCAACAATTTTCTTCTCTGTTATTGTATCCCCAAAAGCTTGAATCTGAATTATAATGGTTGAATCTCTCGAGAAAAATACTTGAATCGTTTCGCTTTCTTTCATCAACAAAGTATCAAAATCTCTCCACAAGGATTGAAGTTTTATGGAGATAATTTTATTTGAGCCATGGAAATCTTTCTGTAGAATTTCCCATGCTTCTTTTGCATTTGTGGCGTTTGAAATTCTGGGCAAGATGTGTCTACTTAACCCTTTCTAAATGAAACGTAATGCTCTTAAATCTTTCTTTATGCTTTCCTTATGATCTTTTAGTTGTGCTGGATTAAGTGCTGCAATCTTTTTTGCAGCTGGAGCATCATATCCATCTTCTACAAACTCCCAAATATCTTATGAGATGAATAAGGTTTTCATTTGAAGACTCCATAAATCGTAACTTTCACCTTCAAAAAAGGGTATAGGGTTTTGAGAGTAATTGAAAAGATTTGAATTAGAACTTGAAGCCATATCAGGAGGCTCTTGATACCAAATTTGTTGGCACAACGGAAAACAGAAGTGAACACAGGTATGTTTTGGAGCAACTTTAATCTTAGTTATTTAAATTGTTGCTTGATTGCAACACTAACAACAAGCCAATTTATAGGCACTTACAAAGGAACTGAAAAGACTAGGTATTAAAACTTCACTACATTATTCCATTAACAGAAAGATTAAGTGTTTTGTAACTCTTGTGGAAGATCAATCTAGAATATAACCTAAGGATTAGATGATTCTAGATCAAACTCTTGGACTACCTAAAACCGTATATTCAAATTACTAATCTTTTTAACACTCCCCCTTAATTTGAAATCTTCATACAGCTTCTGAAAAAGTTGAAATTTTCAGTTGGAAGAGCTTTAGTAAAGATGTTTGCAACTTGCAAATTTGTATTGCAAAACTCTAGCTCCACTTCATTGCTTTTGACTAAGTATCGAATGAAATGATGTCGCAACTCTATGTGTTTAGACCTGCTATGAAAAACTGGCTTTCTTGTCATTGAGATTGTTGACATGTTGTCGCAGTAGATGGTAGTTGCTGACTCTTGTTGTTGTTGGAGATCATCCAAAACTTTCCGTAGCCAAATTGCTTCACAAGCTGCACTTGTTGCAGCAATATACTCATCTTCAGCGGATTATAATGCCACTGTATTCTTCTTCTTTGATGACCACGTAATCACTTTAGAACCAGGAGAAATATCATATCCAGAAGTACTTTTTCGATCATCAATTGAACCTGCCCAGTCACTATCGGTATATCCGACAAGACTATTATCTTCTTCCTTCGAGTAGTTGAGACAAAAATTCTTAGTACCTTTGACGTACCTTAGAACTCTTTTTGCAGCAGTATAATGAGTTTTGCTGGGGTCATGCATGAATCTAGATAACACTCCTACGGAATGAACAATATCAGGCCTTGTGTTTGTGAGATAAATGAGTGAACCGACCAGGCTTCGATAGAGAGATGCATCTTCCTTTTGCGCTCCATCATCTTTCGAGAACTTTTCATTCAAATCCATGGGTGTTGCAACTGGTTGCAATCACTCATACTGAACTTCTTCAACAAGTCGGTAGCATACTTCTCTTGAGATAGTGTTATACCATATTGTGACTGATTCACTTGAATGCCAAGGAAGTACTTCATTAGGCCCAAGTCAGTCATTTCAAACCTCTTGATCATGGATTTTTTGAACTCCTCCACCATTTCTAAATTGGTACTGGCACAGATTAAGTCATCCACATAAATGCTGACAATAAGAAGCTCATTATTACTTCTTTTCTTGATGTAGAGAGATGGTTCATTGGGCATTTTGAAAAACCATTTTCCAGAAAATATTTATCAATCATGGTATTCCAAGCACGTGGTGCCTGTTTAAGACCGTAGAGTGCTTTTCGAAGTCGATAAACTTTTCCCTCCTTTCCTTTCTAAATATACCCCTGCGGCTGCTCTACGTACACTTCTTCTTTGATTTCACCGTTGAGAAACGCTGATTTGACGTCGAGTTGGTGAACTGTCATGTCGAACTGAGCCGCTAAAGCGAGAATTACTCGGACTGTTTCCATCCTTGCAACAGGTGCAAACGTCTCGTTGAAGTCGATTCCAGGCTTCTGAGAATAACCATTCACCACCAAACGAGGTTTGTGTTTTAGAACTGAACCATCTTCATTAGACTTGGTTTTGTAAACCCATTTTAACCCAACAACATCCTTACAATCAGGATTGTCAACAAGATCCCAAGTTCTGTTCTTGGAAATCATTTTTATCTCTTCATACATTGCACTTCGCCACTTTTCATCTTTACTAGCAACTTCAAACCTTTCAGGTTCAAATGCAGCAAATACAACATCACAAGCATCATAGATTTCTTGTAAAGGTCGCATCTTTTTAGGAACACTTGAATCAGGAGATGATTCAAGTTCTTGAGATGGTTGTCTTACTGGACTTGCTGGTGGAGTATGCAGGGTATTTGGTATGGTACCAGATTCACCATTTTCTTGTTCTTCTTCAAAAAATTGAGGAGAGCTGATGTCACTTCCACTTTCCCCCTTCAAAGATGTTAGTTCATCAAAAATAACATCCCTTGAAGTAACCAATTCATTAGTCACCGGATGAAATAATCGATAAACTTTAGATTTTTCACTATAGCCAACGAAAATATATTTTTCACATTTTGTATCAAACTTTTCTCTTTTTTTGTGATGGAATGTGTGCATAGGAAACACATCCGAATACTTCGAAAGAGTTTACCTCCGGCTTTCTACGATGTCATGCTTCATAAGGAGTTTTGTTCAAAACGGATTTTGTTGGTGATCGATTAAGAATGTGAACATCGATATTGACAGCTTCTGCCCAGACCTTGTTGGGAAGTCCCTTTGCTTTGAGCATACTTCGTGCCATCTCTACAATTGTGCGATTCTTCCGCTCAGCTACTCAGTTTTGTTGTGGAGTATACCTTACCGCCAGCTCTCTTTTGATGTCATTCTCGGTGCAGTACTTGTCAAATTCATTTGATGTGAACTCGCATCCATTATTAGTACGAAAAACTTTCAAGTGATGATCACTTTTCTTCTCCACCAAAGCTTTGAACTGCTGGAACTTGGAAAATGCTTCGGATTTTTGTTCAAGAAAATATATCCACATCAACCTGCTAAAATCATCAACAAAAAGAAAAAATATCTTTTTCCGTTAAATGATGGGATTTTAATCGGACCACAAATATCTGCATGAACAAGTTCAAGTGGCTTTCTTGCTCTCCATGAAGTCTTAACAAAAGGAAGTCGATGACTCTTCCCATACATGCAGCCTTCACAAACTTGCTTGTTGTTGTTAAAAGAAGGAAGACAAATCACCATATTTTTCTTTTTGAGAAGATTGAGTGAGCCATAATTAAGATGACCATACCTCATGTGCCAAAGTACAGTTTCATCAACATTTTCAGCACTCCAGAAATAATTTTTATTTGGTGCCATAATAAGAGGAAACACCTTGTTTGATGCCATTTTCACAGTAGCCACTAGCCTCCGTTGTTGCCTCCTTGCATCAAAGATTTGACACTCTCCATTTTCAAAATTCAAAAAATAACCTCTTTGTATGAGTTACCCCACACTTAGAAGGTTTTGAGAAAGACCAGGAACATACAAGACATCATGAATTAATTTCTGTCCCACTTTAGATGATACAGAAATAACACCTTTTCCTTCGGCTTTGTGTAGTTTTCCATCTGCTAGTTTAACATGAGAGTTAATATTTTCATCCAAACTAACAAAACAAGTTTTGTCTCCAGTCATATGGTTACTACAGCCACTATCCAAGTACCAAATTTCTGGTGATTCGGATGTTTTTTGTTTTTCTGGTATTTCTTGGTGTGAATTAAAGCATGAAAAGAATAAACTTTCAGAAGTATTATCCTTTTCAGAGAAATTTGCTTCATTGTCTTGCTTAGACCAACAATCTTTCTCCATATGGTTTAATTTCTTACATATGGTGCACTTGTATCGACAATTTTCACTTTCATGGCCAGATTTCTTACATACATTATAATAAGGTTTTGAATTGTCGTACCTTGAGGTGTTATGAAAAATACCTCTTCCCCGTCCACGGTATGATTTTCCTCCACGGTTGAAATTTTTCTTTCCATTAGAGTGAAAAATGCTTTTGTTGTGAGATCGATTTCCATTTTCACCATGGTTGTTGTTGTCTTTGATGTGCAGCTTGGACTGAAATGCTTGCTCTATCGGCTTTTCGACGTATCTACTTATCCGTTGTTCATGAGCCTCAAGGGAACCCATCAGCTCATACATTGAAAGTGTGGAGATGTCCTTTGATTCCTCAATTGCTCAAACTTAGATGGTAAACTTCTTAAGAGTTTCTCAACAATTTTCTTCTCTGCTATTGTATCCCCAAAAGCTTGAATCTGATTTAAAATGGTTGAATCTCTCGAGAAAAATACTTGAATCGTTTCGATTTCTTTCATCAACAAAGTATCAAAATCTCTCCACAAGGATTGAAGTTTTATGGAGATAATTTTCTTTGAGCCATGGAAAGCTTTCTGTAGAATTTCCCATGCTTCTTTTGCATTTGTGGCGTTTGAAATTCTGGGCAAGATGTGTCTACTTAACCCTTGCTGAATGAAACGTAATGCTCTTGCATCTTTCTTTATGCTTTCCTTGTGATCTTTTAGTTGTGCTGGATTAAGTGCTGCAATCGCTTCCGCATCTGGAGATTCATATCCATCTTCTACAAATTCCCAAAGATCTTGTGAGATGAATAAGGTTTTCATTTGAAGACTCAATAAATCGTAACTTTCACCTTCAAAAACGGGTATAGGGTTTTGAGAGTAATTGAAAAGATTTGAATTAGAACTTGAAGCCATATCAGGAGGCTCTTTATACCAAATTTGTTGGCACAGCGGAAAACAGAAGTGAACACAGGTATGATTTGGAGCAACTTTAATCTTTGTTATTGAAATTGTTGCTTGATTACAACACTAACAGCAAGCCAATTTATAGGCACTTACAAAGGAACTGAAAAGACTAGGTATTAAAACTCCACTACATTATTCCATTAACAGAAAGATTAAGAGTTTTGTAACTCCTGTGGAAGATCAATCTAGAATATAACCTAAGGATTAGATGATTCTAGATCAAACTCTTGGACTACCTGAAACAGTAGATTCAAATTACTAATCTTTTTAACAGTTATACTAACAAAAATTATCTTATACTAAATCATCTTGTTCACAATCACTAAGATAATCACTAGGGTCACTGTTACTATCATCAGCGGAATCATCGTCATCATTAGCGGCAGTACTTCTGATCAATTCTTCTCCTTCAATTTCATTTCGGGTCCAATTGTCAACTTCAACAGTGTTGACTGTAGCAGTTTCATTTTTATTTGTAGTAGTTGCATTATCATTTGCGCGAGATGATTCTTCTTGGATGAGCTCAACTTCCTGTATACCCATATCATAGAAATCCCTTGGCTGCATATTAAGTACAATACGTCGGTTCTTGTCTCGGTTGTCTTTGACATAGAAAACCTGTAGCGCTTGCTTTGCAAGAATGAAAGATTCATCCTTGGCTATGGTTCTTGTGAAATCCAATGACGTAAACCCAAATTCATCTATCTTCTTTCCTGGGCTCTTCACAGACCACCAGTGACATTTATATAAAAATATTTGCCTCCATTCACGATATTGTAATGCCACAATGTCATCTAATACTTCATAATATTCAACATTCTTTATAGCGGGACTTGCGTTATTTCCAGTGTCAAAGCTAGAAGTCTCCGCACTCAAGAAAACTCCACTATTCTGTGTTTTTCTAAATTTCTCATGCTCTGCGGTGTGAAACCTAAACCCATTCACAATATATCCTTTAAAACAACTTACGAATCTTTTAGGCCCAAGTGATAAATTTTCAATATCCTTGCTGATCACCTCACCCTCTTGTTTCATCTTCTGAACCTAAAAAGAAACTATTCATCAGTGTCTCAAAGATAAAGTATGCGACATAAGTAGATACTAATAACACGAAAGAGAATCTACTCTTACACCATAGGTATAGAAATTTGAAGTTTATACTTACATGAGATTCAAACCATTTTACGAACTCTCTTGCATGAATTCGATCCAAGTCAATTGGAAGGATGTTTCCTCCATAAACATCAAGAATTTTTTTGCTCGTGTTTCCTGTTTAATAATTCCATCTAACGTAATTAGTATATAAATTAAGACAAATATTTCATCACCGTTATTAATCAATATATGTAAATGATACTCACGCAATAAATGGAGATACTTCATTACAATTTCTCAATACGTATGTACGAGCTTGCTCCCACTCTTCGTCAGTTAAAGTTTGATGGGTCTCTTTCCCTAAAGAACGTCCTGCTGCTTTAAAGATGCGCAATTGAGAAACTGGTGCTACTGTAAAATCACCATCACTGTTTCTCCATAGCTGGTTGAACTTCGTATTAACCTCAACACCAAAGTATCTCGAACAGAATGTCAAGCATTCATCAAGAAGGTACCCTTGAGCAATTGAACCCTCCGGGCGACTTTTATTTCGCACATACTGTTTTAAGGTGTACAAGTACCTGAACAAAACAACTGGACAGAGTAAGATTCATCTACATAAATATCAACTGAATTGTTTATACGTTAATAAAATATATCAAGTACTCACCGTTCGAATGGATACATCCACCGGTAATGAACTGGTCCCGCTATCATGGCTTCTCTTGCTAGATGTATCGGCAAGTGTGTCATAATATCAAAAAATGCAGGAGGGAATATCATTTCCATTTTGCATAATGTCAGAGAAATCTGCTTTTCAAGCTTTTGCAGATCCTTAATGTCTAATGTCTTTGAACATAACTGCTTATAAAAATTTGAATACTCGACCAACACTTTGGTTACATCTCTGTGTAGTATACCACGTGCTGCAACTGGTAGAAGCTGCTGCATAAGAACATGCCAGTGATGACTTTTTAGCCCTGGAATTTTACATTCTTGCACCTGAACATGACGTGAAATATTCGACGAGTATCCATCAGGAACCTTCAACTCACTGAGAAACTGACACAACTTCCTCCTCTCGTCCAAATCCAGGGTATGTGTTGCAGAGGGAAGGTAGTATTTGTTGTTCCCCAAAGGCTTAGCATGAAGTGGTGAAAGTATACCCATATCCTCCATATCCAGCCGAGCCTTCAAATTATCCTTCGTCTTACCCTCAATATTTAATAACGTCCCTAACCAACTCTCGCTATTGTTCTTTTCAGTATGCATTACATCAATATTATGTCGCAGGAGAAGATAATTCCAATATGGTAGTTGAAAGAAAATGCTAATCTTTCTCCAATTGGAAGGTATACATCAATATTATTCCCAGGACCTTTAGGCTCGGGAATAAGCAAACACATGATAAAATTAGGTTGCCTCATACACATCCACGGAGGAAGATTATAAGGAATAACAAAGACTGGCCACGTGCTATGACTAGTACTCATAGTGCCGAATGGATTAAACCCATCACTTGCTAACCCGAGTCTTACATTGCGACGTTCATACCCAAATTCTGGAAATTTCTCGTCTAAAGATTTCCAAGCTTCTGTCTCTGCTGGATGCCTTAAGATGCCATCTCTCGTACGACCCTCTGCATGCCATATCATCTCCTTGGACGTTCTGGAGCACATAAACAACCTCTGAAGTCTTGGTTTTAACGGAAAATATCTCAAAAACTTTGCAGGCTTTCTCTTAATTTTATGTGAACCATTCGCTACTTCTTCTGCAGACCCACCCGTACCTTTAATCCACCTAGATTCCCCACATACATCACATCTGTTCTTTTGACGATCCAATCCTTTCGAGTACAACATACAATCATTTGGGCATGCATCTATTTTGATGCACTCCATACCAAGATCACGAATTTGCTTCTTTGCTTCATAATAATTCTTGGGTATACTGCTCTACGGGTACGTATGGCTTAACAAAGAAAGGTGTTCGTCAAAAGCTTTGTTACTCATCTTGTTAGAACATTTTAGGTGTAACAGCGAGACAAGAAAAGATAAATTAGTAGCTGTTGTACATCCAGGGTACAACGGTGTTTCTGCCTCCTTTAACAACTTATAAAACTTTTGCGCCTCCACGTACGGCTCCTCTGCAACACTCTCATGCTGGATTTCTCCATCTGAATTGGGTTGTCCCGAAACATCATCATCCCTTGAAAGAAACCTTGATGCTGGGAATGAACCTCGTAACAAACCATGCATATCATGCCCCTCTGTAGCGTTTGGAACCTCATCATGAATAACATTTACTTATGCCTCCCCATGTTTCTTCCAACATGTGTAAGTTCGTGTTATTCCCCTCCACAATATGTGCCATCTCACCAATTTTCTAGACTTTGGGATACCATTGTTGCAGGAGATACACGGGCAGTATATATTCTCACCCAAATCAGCAGTACGATGAGCCCAAGCAAATGTCAAAAACTCATCACAACCACGAATGTAGTCATGATGACCCCTACCTTTTTGCATCCAACTCTTATCCATTTGTGCTAGATTATGAGAACATGACAATGAAACTTATAGTAAACAGAACAATCAAAAAGGTCATCCACAGATTACTCCTCGAATGCAAAACATATCTACAAGAATTAAGAACTTTTCACAATTAAGAACTTCAAACTATACAGATTTCAAACAATCAAAAAGGCAATTAATACAGCTCTTGAGGCTAATAACTAACATGCTCAAAATGATACTAACACACATCATCATGCACCACCATGATCAGATTCAAATTAAACACAATCAAAATGACCCAAAACACATACATAGACAATCAAATCAAACCAATTAATCTCACAACTCAAATAAATCCTCACTTGTTCTATTACATGTTAATCAATAATTACACTAAACTTGGAACACAGATCCACATCGTTGCCGAAAAAATCAACAATCCTTTTAATAATTATCTATTAGACAGAAGTAGCAAAAATTGAATAAAATCAACAATACTTTCAATAATAATCATGAAATCCCAGAATAAGCATATAAACTCTATTATACTTCACATTTTTAAACTAAATCCGCACCAAGAAGTAGAAAAAATTGAATAAAAAATAAAATAAAATCAGCGAATCTGAAGATTAGCTACTAAAAATGGAGTCTAATTGAAAGATAAGGAGAAGAAAATAACATCACGCTTACCTTCAAAAAGCTTCGATCTATAGAGGAAAAGGGCTTTTGCTCCACAGATTGAAACAAAGTATTTTAGGGTTTGTTTTTGTTCTAATTGGAAGAGTGAGGAAGAAAGGTTAGATTTCCCCTGAGAAGAAAGCTTAGATTTCTTCATGGAGGCTTGAAAAATTCTGATGTTAAAAGTATTTTGGAGAAGAAGAAGCTGAAAAAAAAATGAAGAAAGAGTCGATAAAACATAAGTTTTCTTCTTCAAGTCCAACACGTGTAATTTCGCTCCATTTTTAATTCCTGCTTTATACCTATAGCAGAACTCATGCGGCTAAATGAATAATAAAAATTAAAATATTTCATTTTTTTTGTTTTTTTTAATAATTATACTTTTAGCAGCACCTGTGTGGCTACAAGGGTATAATAAAAAATAATATATATCTGTTGCCGCATAGATGTGGCGAAAAGTCAACCTATTGCCGCACCAGCTGATTAGGTGTCGCAAGAAAGTCACGTTATGCATCACCGCTTCCCTGCTGTAGCAAAAGATGACCCTTTATGCCTCACCAACTAGGTACTGAGGCGAGAAACTACTTAAAGCCGCATCTACTTATAAGGTGCGGCAATATAGCATGGCAATATCTTAGCTTTCTTGTAGTGATCAGAATACTCTCTGAAACCTTAAACAAACCCTCTTTTGAATATTTCTACCCAATCTCAAAAAGTCTAAATTTCTAAAATTTAGTGGGGGGTGTTAGAGAAAATATTTTGTAGCAGAAATGAGAAAAATTTAGCATAAGTGAGAAAAATTTAGCAGAACCGGAGACCAAAATAATTTTTAACAGAAGTCATAAAAATTTAGCAGAAGTGAGAAACTTTTAACAGAAGTGAGAAAAATTTAGCAGAAGTGTTTATAACTCTACGACAACTCTTGTAAAGATTTTCAATAGTGATGACAATTTTTTTTTGCAGAAGTGAATAAAATTTAACCATGCATTACAAAAGTAATACAGAAGTGCATTCTCATTGTAGAATGTATGTGATTGTTTACAGAGAAGGCTTCGCGTTGTTTGCGGCTCAGTCACCTGAGCATTATTTTTTAACATTATATTTTGTTTTACAACTCTCTTAAAGGGTTGTCGCAAAGTTAGTATATTAAAGAACCACAAACTTGACAGAACTTGTGATAATGTAGGTTTGGTTAGTGGTGTAGACTTCCATGCAGGAGTCTGAGGATCAAATCCCCCTAGGGGTGTAAATTTGGGCAGGCTAGGCCACCCGACCCAAAAACTAAGACAGGCCGGGCAGGACAGGCTTAATATTTGTGAGCCCGTAAAAAAGTTCAGGCCGGACAAAAGTAGATAATTTGCTAACCAAAGCCCGTTTTTTATACGGGCAGGCCAGATCGGGCCGGACGTGCCACTATTTTGAAAATATTATTTTGTTAAAAAAGTTTAAATTTTCAAATGGATGGTATTAAATTTATTTATTTTTAATACAATATCCTTTTTCTTCTAACATCATTGCATATCATAAGTGATAATATTATTTTATATTTAAATTACAATGACAAATTTCTAATTTTAGCCTAATAAATAATTAATTAGAGTACGATAAACTTTCTAAATAAGAAAATATATTTCCATAAATGTTTTGAAAATGTTAATTATAAGTAAAAACAACTATATATTTTATTTTTCTAGATACACAATTTACAATTATAAAATTGTAACTCTTAAGCCTTTTTAAGAGTATACTGAATGATTGATGGCATAAAGAAGGCTTTCAGGCCAGGCACCAGGCCGGGTATCAGGTCGGGCATCATAATTAATTACAAAGCCCGAGCCCGCCCAATAAATTAACCCATGCCAGGCCAGGTGGCCCGCGACGGGCCATAACAGGATTTTGGGCTACTTCGGGTACAGGCGGGTACAGGAAGGCCGAGTATTTTTGTGTATTATTTACACCCCTAAATCCCCCCAACCTCATTTTTTTCCAATATTCTATATTTTTACTTCAACACTTATAAGGGTTGTTATACGTTTTTTATTAAAAAAATAAAAATAAATCAAAACTTGTGAACGGTAAGGATGGTTGATGAGCTAGACTTCTATGCAGTAGGTTCATGTTCGAATCTACCCTTGAATCTCATTTTTTCCAACATTTTATATTTTTACTTCAACAACACTTACAAGTGTTGTTATACATTTTAGTTTTTTTAAAAAACAAAAAACAAAACTTGTGAACTGTACGGATGGTTGATGAGCAATACTTCAATGCAGTAGGTTCATGTTCGAATATCCCCTCTAACACTATTTTTCATCATCACATTTTGGTGTTCTTCAACAACTCTTGTGAAAATTGTGATAGGCTTAGTCACTACATTTATGGAACAGAGTTGTTATAGCTAAATGTCGTCCCAACTCTTCCTTTGAAACCAGTTGTAAAACATAAGACTTTCTACGATGATTAGCAAAGAGTTGTAAAACCCCAGTTCTAGATGTATATTTTTTCTGTAGTGACAGAAGCAGGCATCAATTTTGCTGGGAGGTCGAATTACAGTATCTCTCATTTAGACTGATCTGTGTGTGCTGGGAGGTCGAATTACAGTAACCAGTGCTTTCTAGTGAGCATTAACCTATCCTAAAGGAGATTAGGAGACTGATCTATGTGTGCATTACCAGCTATTTTGGGTAACAACATCAAGTTGTTGCTTAAATGTGAGATCTTGAAGTTGAATACTTATGTGAGGTGTATCTAAGGATCTCTCATTTTAGACTAGTTGTCTTATTTAGAATTTCAAAAAGCATGACTAGTAAATTATATGCAATTCAATTTGCCATTGTCTTGTTTGGATAGCAGCATTGTCATAGAATTTTTTTAAGTGCAACTCATTTTGTCAATGATGGTCAAGTGGTCAACCATGCGTTCAGCAGGACGTTCATCACAGTTTGTCCCATCGAACAAAGATATTCAAAATTTCAAACCCATTTCCCCATAAGCTGTATCGTGTGTGGCTCATTCTTGCCCACGCATTGATTATTATACTGCGGTAGTATAATAATAGCTGACTATAGTAAATTTTCAACAGTATTGATTTCACACCTAAGAGCATCTCCAACGGGAGATCCCCTGCTTCCTATTTATTTGGCCACGTAGGTTTTATCCATTTCTCTACAAAAATTCTTTTTTAACGGGAATGTGGAGACTGAATGTGAGGATGATGTGTATGTCAGTTACTTAGACATTCTCTAAGCCATCTTCTGATTTTAAGAGCTTCTCCAATGGTGGTTGTGTGTGTTTTTTAGGTGGCAACACAAATAAGACATCCTCATACCATTTTTCCCTTGATTTTATAGGAGAAAAATAGCTCATCTCCAATGGTTTTATGGATTAAATGCATTTTTTTTATTTTTAGAAATCTTTAGATTTTATTAGAGTTATAAAGGGTTATTTGATATATTTGAATTAATTTTAGTAAACAAAACTTTACTAGGATAGCCTCACATTGTCAGAACTAGGGATGCACATGGGTCGGGTTGGGTCGGGTTTGGCTTCACCCACCACCCGACCCACTGCTGGTGGGTAATTGAACTTTTCACCCGCAACCGACCCACCATAACAATGGGTCGCTTTTCACCCGACCCACAATAAGGCGGGTTGGGTCGGGTCGGGTCGGGTGGTGGGTTATCCGTCATAACTTGCAAATTACTTGTATCATGATTCATGAAGAATTACAGAATTCAAGTGTAGAAAATTAAAGTTACTTAAAAATGAAGCAGACAAATATTTTCCATAAACTTCTTTGTTAACACCTAATTTACTACTAGGGGTGGATAAACCATTTCCGACGAGGCATGCTGATCAGCTGATGAAGCATCCATTAATCAATTTAGGGAAGAAGAGTCTCCGTGACTCTGTTTCTGAGAAGGAGAGAAGAAGAAGCCAAAGTGATAGGTGTGGGCTGCGAGTGCGATGCTTAGTTAGGGTTAGGTATTTTATTTTTTCAATCCAATGGCTGAGATTCATTCTAGGATAGAAAATATAAGGGCTAGCATGCTAGGGAATATTGGGCGGGTTGGTGGGTCGGTTCGGGTGAAGGAAGTTCCTACCCGCAACCGACCCAACATACGGTGGGTTTTCACGTGCCTCACCCATAGTCGACCCATACCTAGATGGGTCGGTTCGGGTACGGATATTTTTCGACGGGTGTGGGTCGGGTCGGCGGGTCGAGTCGGTTATGTGCAGCCCTAGTCAGAACATCTCCAATGCTAGGGGTGAAGGTAATTCTAGGTGGAGGTCCTATTAATACCTTTTTGTTGTGGATCATTACTGTGTGGCAAAAAAAAAATGAAAGTTATATTTTCAATCTATAATTCCATCTCCAATGTCAAGGTATTATTACCCTAAAACTTAGAGAAAAAATTAACTTTTTAATACAGAATTGATGATTTGTCAAAAGACCTTGGGTCATGGAGAAGGTAAAGATATGACTTTCTCCTTTACCCTTTCCTATGAGATGGCATCCATGTCATGCATTTATCTTTATTTTGACCTTGGCATTGGAGATAAATTCTTGGCGAGAAAGGTGTTAAATCATAGGTGTCATGTCTTTTTAAGACCTCCACCCCTAGCATTGGAGATGCTCTCAAGGTGAATGTCTAGAACTTGTCAATGTCAAGACATTGACATTCACCTTGACAATGTCTAAAAAAAATAAAGTCATGTCATCTTCACGTTGATTAAGAAATTGGGGTTGGAGAACAATTTTAGGAAAAATGAATGTTTATCCTATGTGGACTTAAACATTTACCTTCACATACATTCCATTGGAGAAGCTCTGAAGGTTGTTTTGAAGGATGTGAAGAGTCAATGTCATCCATTGATTTTCAAACTAAATCAAAAGATTAATTTTTGTCCAAGCCGTTCAGTTTTCCTAAGCCGACGTGTCACAATCTGGTGACTGGACACAGAGGTAATAAAAGAGAAAGGTTGGGAAGATATGAGATATCTTATTAACACATTTCTAGCCGTCCATAAAATTGTGGTGTCTGGGCACTGTGTGCCTATCATAGGTCATTCATAAAATTGGGAAGCCCTATTTGGTAATAATCTCCCCTATCTGATACCGACCATCATCAACTACCCCACCAGATGCGCCAATATCAGACTGAAAGGGTAATTTGGTCCTCTGACTCACTCGTATAACTCACTCGTGTGCCTTGTTTGACCCTTAACGGCAGTTGGATGGAAAAGTCACTGCAGGGCATTTTCCCATAACCTTTTTTCCATTGGTCATTTTCCCAACGGGACATCGAAAAATGGGGCAGTTTTCCAAGTTTCCGTACTTAGTCCTAATCCCGCATTTTCGTATCTCTCAAAAGCCACATCCAAATGGACTTTCTGTACATTAATTAAGGGAGGTTTCCAATATACATTCCGGAAAACAACAATGTTATTATTATTTTGATAAAGATCGGGACAAGAAGATTCCCAATCTGAGTTTTAATGGAACTACTTTGACTCAGGCAAGTAGGCTTGTACTCAATAAATCAGAACTAACTAGGTTGTTGGTGTACATTTACAAAGTCCGTAAATCAGGAGACATGCCACACTTAAGTGAACCACATATACCAACTAACGTAATTTGTAATTAAGTTCTTGCCTAAGGTTTTACATAAAATCAGCATTATACCAATCATCATTTTTTCTATACATTTTTTCATTCATTTTTTCTAGCACACAGACCCTCCCTATCAAAGAGACCAAAATCCTAAGCATAAGGATTTACCACCCTTCTAGGTTGGATTTCTACAAAACTACAATTCTAGTCATAGATATATAGAGAAACAAACTTGGTCCTTAAGAAGCCCTAACTTTGGGAACAAGTTCTCCTAACTTGGCTCTTAAGATTTCCTAAACTTTAGGAACAAGTTTAGACAAGATAGAGTTTGACCAAACCCAAACTCTTTCCACCGACCACACCCCACAAGTCTCCACCTCGGATCATGCTTTCAAGAATGAGACGATCACAGGAAATTACCTCCATCTTCCACCGAAGTTATTCACCATCTTTATTTACCCGTAGAATTACTTTTGAAGTTCAAATCCGAACTTCCATCTTCATCGAACCATCTCTTCGACCAAAACACCATGACATTGTTAAAAGTCTTTAAACCATCTTCTTTATGAAGAACACTTGTGAAACTGGCCACGCTTCACAAACACCATGAAAATCTTCAATCACCATCAATGAATCCTTGCACAGACTCCACCATTGATCACCAAGAGAACCATCCAGAAGAATCACCGCTAGTTCCACTTAATGAGTAAGCTAACAACATATTGAACACTAACCTAGAAAGGAAGAGTTAAATTCAATATCATACTCCAACACATGTCATGATTACCGTCTATCTGGAAGAAAAAACCATCAGACATCTCCACTGTGATTAACAGGATTAATCCTTTGAGAGATTCTCAGAGCCATCACCAATCAGACATAGTTTTACCACCATCACACCCAACATACTCGCTCAGAATATATACCGTGTGAATTCCCATATATATTACCATGGTACATGCTTCCGAGATCGGACACATTCTTGATATTACGTGCAAGCCATCAACAATACTTTAACATAGACTTAAGAACATGAATCTATAACATCTCGTGCATAACTTCGAAGTGTTGCTGGACTTTCTTCTACATAAGATCTCATGACCCTATTCTTTATAGTGTTTGATTACTAACACTCTTCTATAAGTAAATATGTATTCCACCTCATTCAGCCTTATTTTGTATCCCATACTACATAATAAAACCAAAATAAGAACATACACCTCTACCAAGTTGAACCTCTGATTTGTAAATCACATCACAAATCCATTTTTGTGTAAGAACCGGTTGAAACATTATCTTCAAAAAACGTATCTCTCCACCCGAACAATAAACCATCGTCCAACTCCAGGTTCAATCACACCAGCCCATCCTTAGCTCTGATACCAATTATTGGGAAAATTGGCACCCCGAGCACAGCGGAATCACAAGATCACAAAGGGCAATTGGTGATTTGTACCAAACATGAGAGAAATTATAAGAAAGAGACAGAGATAAAGAAACAGACAACCACAACAAAAGATATATGTGGTTCACCTTTACAGGCTACATCCACGGCCAACACCACCAGAAAAACTTCCATTAAATCAAAGACCATTACATGATCTTTCCGCAACCCAAGACAAGACAAAGAGTTAGCAAGACATACCCGAGAACGCCATCAGAGAAACCATAGAAATCAACTCTCTAACATTCGCCAAACCAGCCTCATGTCTTCTCTTTTACACCGTCTTCATAGTTGATAGTTATAGAGGAGAAACATGGAAACACTAGAAACTAGGTTTAGGGAAAATCCCTAAACTCTACACACTAGAACGCCAAAATCCTCTCTCTACATGTTTTTCTCTCACACCGATATTGACCTTCACAGTAGCACATGACCCTCCCTACCAAAGAGACCAAAATACTAAGCACAAGGATTTACCACTCTTCTAGGTTGGATTTCTACAAACCTACAATTCTAGTCATATATATATAAAGAAACAAACTTGGACCTTAAGAAGCCCTAACTTTGAGAACAAGTTCTCCTAACTTGGTGCTTAAGATTTCCTAAACTTTAGGAACAAGTTTAGACAAGATAGATTTTGACCAAACTCAAACTCTTTCCATCGACCACACCCCACATTTTTATGCTCCTCAAAAAGACGATAATGATATTTTCGACATAAAATTAATTATGGTTGTACCATGTGCCAAAAACTTTAAGGTATATATTCGACAATAATTATCTTTCATCGAATTAAGAGCTTGAGTAATTAACAAGATAACTTAAGTCTTAATATGAGGTACAAATGAGTTTTTATGTTCTTCAAAAAGACGATAATGATATTTTCGGCATAAAATTAAGTATGGCTGTATCATGTGACAAAAACTCTAAGGGATATATGTGACAATATTTATATTTCATCGTGTTAACTCATCATCCGGTAGGTGTGTCACTTGACACCCGATACCCTGTTGGTCACGGAAATTGTATTTTAGGAAACCTGTTTTAGTTAGGAAGTTCTCTTGCCTTGAAGTTCAAGGAACTCTATGTATAAATACTTTGTATTTCCTATTAAAGAGTATGTATGAATACAATTAATAGAAATTCATATTTTGTTAATCTATCTCTGTCTGTGTCTTTTTAAACTTAACCAAAACCCTAGTCAGTTCTAGATTGGTATCAACTAGGTTTAGGTCCTTTCACCTCTTTCGATTTTTCTTTCTTAACCTAAAACCATGTCTACTGAATCTTCCACAATCTCTGCAGTCATTCAATCATCTTCTCATTCTCTACTTTCAACCATGACCTCTGTACAATTCTCTCAACCTCATCATATAATCACCGTCAAGTTGGATGAAACCAATTATTCTTTGTGGCGTGCTCAATTTATGCCATATCTTCAAGGTTATGATCTAGATGGTCATATTACTGGTGAGAAACCTTGTCCAGCGTGTCCTGTTGATGATGCAGTCCCTACACTGGCGTTTCTCTCTTGGATAAAACAAGATAAAATCCTAGTAAGTTGGTTGTTCTCTTCTCTTACACCTGTTGTTTTTCGTCATGTTCATCGTCTTACGACTTCAAAATCAATCTGGGACTCTCTTGAAGTTTAATATGCCTCTAAATCTGATGCTCAGATTCACCATCTTCACTGTGAGCTCTGTACTCTTCAAAAAGGGTCTAAAACCATGAGAGAATATATCAATCATGCTCGAAATTTGGTGGATAATCTTGCTGCTACTAATACCAAAGTCACCGACAAGGAGTTTCGACACTGTCTTCTCGCTGGTCTTGACAGTTCGTATGATGCTATTGTTACTTCTTTGACCACAACGATGATTTCTCTAACTGTGGAAGATTTTATTACTTTTCTTCTAACTTTTGAACTCCTTATAGAGCATCAGACCAACAAACAATCTATTCAGCCAGTTGCTAATGTTGCTGCAAAATCACGTCCCAGTGCATCAAACTCGAACCGATATTCTGGTACTACCAACTCGTCTTCAGTCCCGTCTGGTGCTTCTCCAAACAGATTCGCTAATGCACCAACCCCGAACCGCTTCGATGCTGCATCACATCGTCCCTCAAGTAATCAATTTCAACGTGGACGCCATGTAGCTCTAGCTGAACTTCCTTGCCACCTTTGTGGTCGTCCAAACCATGAATCTCCAGACTGTTGGAATCGTTTTGATCGAAGCTTTCGTCCTCCTCGTCGTCAACCACCAGCTTCTGTACCTCGTGCATATGCTTCTCATGGAACCAACTTACTTCCATCACCCTCATGGACTCCTGATAGTGGCGCTACAGATCATATCACCAATGATTTCTCTCGTATTATATTCCCAACTGAATATACTGTTCCTGATCAAATACAGCTGGGTAATGGTTCTTCTATACCAATTTCTAATGTTGGTTCCTCTATTTTAGGAACTCCCAATCGTAAGTTGCAGCTTCGCAATGTTCTGTTTTCACCACAAATCTCTCATAAACTCTTATCTGTTTCTCGTCTTACCACTGATAATAATGTCTTACTTGAATTTCATCCAAATTTTTGTCTTGTGAAGGATCGATGTACCGGGAAGGTTCTTCTTCGCGGCAGTAGGAAGGGTGGTCTCTATCAACTTGATGCTTCGTCTCAATCTCCTCAAGTTTGCGCAGGTGAACGTGATAGTTTACAGGCCTGGCATGCTAGAACGGGACATCCTATGATGCGCATAGTTCGCAAAGTTATTTCTCAGTTTTCTCTTCCAGTTTCAAACCAAACTATTAGTTTTTTTTCATTATGTCATGAGCATAGGAGTCATAAGTTACCGTTTAAGTCCAGTACAACTATTTATTTGAATCCATTAGATTTAATTGTCTCGGATGTATGGGGACCATCTCATATTTTATTTAATGAAGGTTACAAATATTATGTCATATTTATTGATGCATATAGTCGTTTTACTTGGATGTTTCCTCTGTCTCAGAAATCTGATGTCTTTGCTATATTCTTTTTGTTTCAAAAGCATGTTGAAAATCATTTTAATCGGAAGATAAAGATATTTCAGTCTGACAATGCGCTTGAGTATCGCAAACTTACTCCGCATCTCCAGAAACTTGGGATTTTTCATCGTTTTTCATGTCCACATACTTCTGAGAAAAATGGTTTGGTTGAACATTGTCATCGTCATATTCTTGAAACTGGTCTTACAATCCTAAATATGGCTTATGTGCCGTCTTCGTATTGGTATGATTCGTTTTACACTGCTTGTTATTTAATGAATCGTGTGCCTTCGACCTCCGTTAATAATTCTTCCCCATGTGAAGCTATTTTTGGTCTCCCACCGGGTTACACTTCTCTTCGTGTTTTCGGTTGTCTGTGTTATCCTCACTTACGCCCGTATAGGTCTCACAAAATGGAGCCTATTTCTTCTCCTTGTGTTTTTATTGTCTATAGTCCATCTCACAAAGGTTATAAGTGTCTTCATATTCCTAAGGGTCGAGTATACGTAGCCTTCATGTTGTTTTTGATGAGACTACCTTTCCCTTTGCACCCGCGACTTCACCTTCACTGGCATCGACTTCTTCACAGGTAACTTCATCTTCCCCCCTATCTGTTTCTATGCCTTTGCTTTCTTCTCCTCGTCCTACTGTCTCTCCGATGCTGTCAGATCAAGCAACTTCTACTCGACAATATATAACTCCATCAACAGCCCGCCAACCTACACTTGTTCAGCATCCACTATCTCCTCGGTCTCCACAAAGTCCAACATCAGTTGAACAACAGCTGACATCACCACATTCACAACCGGTTCAAACTGCCAACGTTACTACTGAAGCAGAAAACGTTGCTACTTTTGTCCCGCCAGCACCTGTTTCACCCAATGGTCGGTCTCCAAAAACATATCCAGTATCTTCCTTTGATATGTCAGAGTCCACACAACTGGCAGCAGACTCCAGTGATCAAGCTTCCGCTGTACAACCCATTATTCCGGTGCATCCAATGGTGACAAGGGCTAAGGATGGCATTTTTAAACCTAACTCTAAATACGCACTGGTATGTGATTCGCTCAGTAAACCAACTTGTATTTCACAGGCTCTTAAGGATCCGGAATGGCGTACTTCATCCGATGACGAGATTAATGCATTATTTCGCAATGGTACATGGTCGCTAGTACCAGATGATCCTTCCATGAATGTTATTGGATGTAAATGGGTATTTTGTAACAAACGAAATCCTGATGGTACAATTGCACGTCGTAAATCTCGTTTTGTTGTGAAAGGCTACAATCAGCAAGAGGGAATTGATTTTTCTGAAACGTTTAGTCCGGTTGTTAAACCATGTACTATACGAATTATACTTACATTGTCTTTATCTTCAAACTGTCCAATTCATCAGCTAGATGTGCAGAATTCTTTCTTACATGGAGAACTTCAAGAAGAAGTGTATATGAAACAGCCTACGGGGTATGTGGATTCTCGTTTTCCTACACATGTTTGCAAATTACATCGTTCTCTCTACGGACTTAAACATGCTCCTCGTGCATGGTACCAAATACTTAGTACATTTTTGCTACCAATTGGGTTTATTACTTCAAAGTGTAACTCTTCTTTGTTTATCTACAATGGAACTTATGGTACTATTTATTTGTTGGTCTATGTGGATGACATTATCGTTACCGGTTCCGGTACCACAGGTATCGCTTCTATTCTCCCTCGCTTACAACAAGAATTTGCAATTAAAGATCTTGGTTCCTTGTCTTATTTTCTTGGAATTGAGGCGACTCGTACTTCTTCTGGTTTAGTTCTTTCTCAACAACGTTATGCTCATGATCTGCTTATTCGAGCAAAAATGGATGGAGTCAAACCAATTCACACTCCACTGAGTACATATGGTGATATTTCTTCTGATCGTAGTACTTTATTAACTGATGCTACTGAATATCGTAGTATTGTTGGAGCATTGCAACATTTAACGTTCACTCGACCGGATCTTGCATATGTTGTTAATAAATTCTGTCAATTTATGCATGCTCCTACCGAATTTCACTGGGGTTTGGTTAGGCGTATTCTTCGTTATCTCAAGAGTACAAGTACCTTTGGTATACTTCTTCGACCGTCACCTTCTTTGCAATTATCTTTCAGTGCATACACTGATTCTGATTGGGCTGGTTCTCTTGATGATCGTTGTTCTACTAGTGGATATTGTGTTTATTTGGGTGGAAATATTGTCTCCTGGAGTGCTCGTAAACAGAAAACTGTTTCTCGTTCTAGGACTGA
This sequence comes from Papaver somniferum, assembly GCF_003573695.1. Lineage (NCBI taxonomy): Eukaryota > Viridiplantae > Streptophyta > Magnoliopsida > Ranunculales > Papaveraceae > Papaver > Papaver somniferum. Next base: position 141,801,065 of record NC_039367.1, read on the forward strand.
AGCTGAATATCGAGGTCTTGCTATTGCTACTGCTGAAATTATGTGGATTCAGTCACTCATCTCGGAGCTTCGTATATCTACACGTTCTCCTCCTATATTATGGTGTGAAAATCTTGGTGCAACTTATCTCACAGTTAATCCTATATTTCATGTGAGGACAAAGCATATAGAAATCGACTATCATTTTGTTCGAGATCAGGTTTCTTCCAAACTTCTTGATGTTCGTTTTATATCGTCTAAAGATCAAATTGCGGATATCTTTACAAAACAACTTTCTAAAGATCAGTTTTCTTCTTTGCGATTCAATATAACGGTTCAGGAGAACCCGTTACGCTTGCGGGAGGGTGTTAACTCATCATCTAGTACGTGTGTCACTTGACACACGATAACCTGGTGGTCACGAAAATTGTATTTTAGGAAACCTGTTTTAGTTAGGAAGTTCTCTTGCCTTGAAGTTCAAGGAACTCTATGTATAAATACTTTGTATTTCCTATGAAAGTGTATGTACGAATACAATTAAAAGAAAGTCTTCTTCTGTTAATCTATCTCTGTCTGTGTCTTCTTAAACTTAACCAAAACCCTAGTCAGTTCTAGCTCATCTAATTAAGATCTGGAGTAATTAACAAGATAACTTAAGTCTGCCTCCATGAACTCAAGAAGATAACAGTTATTATTGGGTCTTGATCATAAATGTCATTTCTTCTTGCTTTCTCGGCCTCGGCTTCTCTCTGATTGGACTTCTCACTACTATTTTCTACCTCATCATTACTAACAGTATTCCAACAAGTAAAATTTGTAGCGATTTCATAGAAACCTTATTTGAATTTCCGGGCGATGGATATTTTCTTTGTAATCTCTTGAATCAAAACAGCTTCACTCCTAGCAGGCAAATGTGGAGATTTCATTTTTCTTTTGTGTTGAATACAAATGACTAAGATATATTCGGATTAAGTAAGACATTGGGTATGTATTTATAGAAGAGATGGAGAATCTTTAATAGACTATGCTAGCCAATCCCAATTACAATGGCCATTGTGGGAAAAGCTCAAAAGCAATACGTAAATTGAGTACGAATCAAGTACTTAGAGCAAATAACCAAATCGTATAGATGCTCATAAGATAATACATCATGATTATGTAATGGCCTGAACCAAAAGAGACAATGAGAATTTTGAACATATTTGGCTTGTACAAAGATAATCGATATGGAGACTATATACAGACAGAGAATACAGAGATGATAGTGAAAGGATAGTATTTGTAGACCATGGAAGAATATGGATTGAGCCCACTTGAGGATATGATATGACCATCTTCGCTTCTCTCCGCTCCTTTAAAACACCAAGTCATATGAGCTCCCACGTCACACGGTGAGTGTGACACCCCTCTCAAATTAAATTATATAAAAGCTTTGAACTAGAGCAATTTTGGAGAGGACAAGTGGCGGGACTCTATTGGTGAGAGCATTAAAATTTGAATAACACTTTGTTTACACCCTGTACTTAACCGGCCGTTAGTAACACCATTAAGATAAAGGTGGGTAGAAAATACTTTTGTCGGAGTTTGTGCCTGAATAATTCTTTACACTTCGTTTATACCGAATATTTAACTAGACGTTAATTAACATCGTTGGAGTGGACAATACTTACATCTGCCGACTCTCTATCTCCTCTAGATTTTCATACTCTTCGTTCTTTATTATTCTTCTCCTCCTTATCTCTTCTTCTTCTCTTCACCTGCAATTGATAATCGAAAGATAAATGGAGGATTTGAGATCATAGAAAGAGCAAATCGAGTGATAGTGATTATGTGAGTTTGTGTGCTTGATTCGAACGCAACATAAAAGGTAAATCTGGGTGTATAATCTGGATTACAAAGACGACGCAGAGGAAAGAAAGAACAAGGTTAACATGGGGAAACCCTAGATTGTTAAATCTGTAATTTTTTTAAAAAACAGATTGAGTTTTAACTTGATGTAGGCAGATTGATTATACTCTCTAGACTTCTTTATAATGTTAAGGATGATTTTCGTTTGTTTTGCTTAGAAGGTGTTTCAAAAGTATTTTTTTTTTGTTGTGTTGGGAAATTAATTTTGAAAAACAATAAGATGATTAGATCAAAAGAAGTACTCTAATATGAACAAGTTACAGAAAATATTGTCGTTTCCTGTATCAAATGGCTATGAAAATTGTTTTATACATAAATTAGGGTTTTTCGATTGACTCTTAAATATATGTGAAATTGAATTATAAACTGAGTAATTAGTGATGGGTTTGTTCTTAAATGAAGAATATAAAATTGTATAGGATTCAATTTTAGTTTCTTTTGGAAATTGAAATTTTTAGTTAGAGTTTTTGTGAATCGAATCAAAAATTTGATTAGTAAGGGGTAGAAAGAAAAACAGGTGCTGATTGAAGGCAGCTAATTTGATTGAAGGGTTAGAAAGAAATTTGATTAGAGTTTTTGTGAATTGAATCAGAGTTTTTGTGATGATTTTATATGGGTTCTCGAAACTAAGATAAGGCAGCTAGGACTCGATTATAAATTGTAGACAGGCAAAGAAAGACAAACAAGTGTTGTAAGAGTTGGGTTAGGGCATGTCAATTTCAGTGTGCAGAGATTTAGTCAAGGAAAGCAAGAAGTCTATCCCGACACTTCCATCAGTTGTAGTTAAGTGTAACGTTATTTTGAGTCTTCCAAGGGTTTGAGGAGAACATACTCAACTCAACTATGGTAACATCAGATGACGATGTTTCATCATTTTGTATGTTTTAACTTTTCTTATTGTATTTATCTGCGTACATTCTGGATTTATGTATTGAACAAGATTTTGGATTTATCTGCTGGGTTAATTCATAGAATGGATATTGAATGGTCTCTATAGGGAAGATGGTATTAGGAGGTTTAGTCCCAATGCTTTTGAAATGCACAATAATTTCATCAGTAATCCACAAGAAGCAACTAAGACTTTACTCGCTAAACATGTTAGCAAAATTTGTAGGAATTTTTCTCATTTGGTTATAAGAACATGTTGAAGTACTTCTTCCTAGCACAACATTTCTAAACATGGTTGAGAGGTTGAGACCGAATCCTAAGCCTTCAGATTATCAAATATAACGATGCTGTGTGAGAAACATCGAAGCGAGAGCAAAATGTAGTCTCAAACAGGTGGTTGATGTTTGTGACTAGAGAGAAGGAACTTGAGATTATTTTTTGGGATGAAATGCCCGACAATTCACATTTACGGTCTACTTTCTATGTTCAGGTACCTAATACCTTACTACTTTGATATTGTCCTCATCCTTGAGCTTTAGCTCGGTCCACGCGTCGGTGGACCCTCGGCCAAAGCATTAAATAGCCATTTGTTTGTTATCTCGATCTCGAGTGTTCACATAACGAAATACGAATCAAGACATATCAAGTAGGCTCACAAAACTCCATGAATTATCATAACCATAATAATTGTGTTGAGTAAAGTCACTGATGGTAGTTTTTGTTTTTTCACAGGGTGGTAACAGATATGCAAAGGATTGGTACTTTAAGAATCTCAATGTTGATAATGTTTCCAACCCTATAATCACTGATCAATATTATTACGCAGTGGCAGGTGCCTGCGCGCTTCAGGTAATGGAATGTTTCTTCATGTCCATTGAAAGACGTCAAGTTTACATATTAGATGCAATAACCACAACAGAATGCAGCCAAATAAAAACTTCTTATAATTCTTTTTTGACTCTCCTTTCTTCTGAAAACCGTTGTTCGAATTAAGAATGTGACATACGAGCATTTCACTGGAACATCAGCTACACAAGCATCAGTGGTTGTAAATTGCAGTCCAGCTATTCGTTGCACTGACCTAACGTTTAATACCATACGATTATCGCCTGCAAAATGGGGAGAAACTGTTAAGTCAGTTTGTATTAATGCTCATGGAGAAAGACCTAGATTGCTTCATCCTAAGATACCATGTCTGCTTAATTGAGAGATAGTTAATCATGCAGATTGCGTCACCTAGGAACATAATTATTCGATTGAAATATGAAACTTTACTTAGTTGTAGGAATCTGAGTAAGCTGGCTCGCAGTAATATACTCTACTTGATCACGCTAGACTTTATCTTCTGGGAGCATACAAATGTGTACTGTTTGTAATAAGATAGTCGATCTAGATAATTGATTGGAAATACCTTTTAATTGTGGGATCATTTCTTTTTCCTTCAGAAAATTAGACACTAAGTGAATACAACATTACCTTACCAGATACTGGCCATACCAGCGTCATCTAACATGGAATTCCCTTTGGTTACCCAAGTACTCACTGGCATCAAATGTATGATAGTAACCAAAACTATCCAGGACTGGATCTTGAATCTGTGCAAGGACTGTTCTACAGTAAGAATCATAGAATCACAAAATGCTGCGTAAGAAGACGTGTAAAGGCTTAGCCATGGATTTGATAATCAAGACTTTGTGCACCGCCTGTTTTTAGGTTTTACCCCAGCGCCACTTTGCGAATAAAAAATATAGGTCCCCAACATACCCGCCCCGCTACACCAAAATATAAATGCATCCTCTGCCACACCAAATCAAAAATCCTAAGCCACACCACTATAAGCATCGGGACGGGCGAAGCTGAGCAACACCAAATAAAAATCCTATGCATGCATTGGGAAAGGGAGAGACGCAGCTGAGCCACACCAAATTAAAAATCCTAGACAATGGGGTGAGTGCGAAACCGAGTCACACCAAATCAGAAATTCTAAGCGTGCGTCGGGACGGGACGAGGTGAAGCCTGTCCAACCATGCATTGGGACGGGGTGAAACGAAGCTGAGTCACATTAAATCAAAAATCCTAAGCATACATTGTGACAGGGCGAGGCGAAACCGAGCCACACCAAATAAAAAATTCCTCGCAACAGGGCGGGGTGAAGCCCCACGAAATCAAATAAAAGTACACAAAGGTGCAGGCGAAGCCGCATTACATCAAACCAAAAATATGGTTAAAATAAAAAATGATGATAGATGGTGTTCGGGTCAGCCCGGTGCGTAGCACGGACACAAAATCTAGTGTTGTTTGTAATTATTATCACCTTAGATTCGATATATAAGAGCATCTCCAATGGAACCTCAATGTGTTCCCTATGTGGGTGTTAATTGACGACATCCTTGAAACCATTTTTCCTCGTTTGTAGGAAAGTTAAGATAATCATCTCCAACCGAAGAATTTAAAAGAGAAACTTGTGGTTTATTTGTAAGCATGGGAAAATTGGAAAACGGCCCCATATTTCGATGCCCCGTTGGGAAAATGCCCAATGGAAAACAGGTTATGGGAAAATGCCCCGCAGTCACTTTTTCCATCCAACTGCCGTTAAGGGTCAAACAAGACACACGAGTGAGTTATACGTGTGAGTCAGAGGACCAAATTACCCTTTCAGTCTGATATTGATGCATCTAGTGGGGTAGTTGATGATGGTCGGTATCAGATAGGGGAGACTATCACCAAATAGGGCTTACCAATTTTATAAATGACCTAAGATAGGCACACAGTGCCCAGACACCACAATTTGATGGACGACTAGAAATATTGGGATGTGTTAATTAGATATCTCATATCTGCCCAACCTTTCTCTTTTATTATCTGTGTCCATTCACCAGATTGTGACACGTCGGGTAGGAAAACTGAACGGCTTAGGATGAGCAATTATGAGTAAAAAGAAATGAAAAATGAACAATTCCAAGTTAAGACTATGAGTAAAAGCATTTTCACTTCTCAAAATAACAACATACCCATTAAAAGTTGTCTCTAAAAAGAGACAAATTAACATCACTACCACTGTCAAAAAACCACCACAGGTGAAACACCCAAAACATTGTCAAATGTGCAGGCCTAATGAACACCATAATCCACAAACACCACTACCTGAACCTGCAGTAAAATTCTGCTTCACCTTTATATTGCCAATGGAAATCCTTGCTGCCTTTTTCTTCTTTGTTCCGGCAGCAGTTAAAGTAGATGTTGCAGTCTTCTTTGTAGCAGCAGTTGAAGTAGATGCTGCATATTTATTCCTAATCCTCTTTGGAACTTCAGCTTTCTCAAAAAATGACTCACCATCAACCTGACACTTTGTTCTTGCTCCTTTCTTCTTAGGATTAGACCCAAATTATCCACCTTTATAAGTAGATCTGTTTTGATTAGGTCCACCACATTTAGTACAACATCAAGGCTTTTTCTGTGAGTTCGTCCCTGTCCAAGACCTCTTCCTATTCACAATACAGTTTGTTTCCCTCATGCACACCATTCATTACCCTTAAGCAAAAATTCAACTTCATTACCCTGATGCATATCAATTTAAGACATTCATAAATACATTTCCTGGATAAAACACATTCATGGTGTAATTACACAACTTTAAGAAACACACATCAATTACAATTCGATTTTAACACACACTAAGAGTAAAAATACCACAAATGTGCAGCAAATTAAGATTAAGCATGCATTATTATAAAAAGCTACTGTACACAAAAAGCCAAACCGCCAGAAGAACTTTTTTTGGATAAGCCAATGCATAGAAGTGTGTTCAGGGAGGTATGTTTTTAATCTATTTATACAGATATGTCACAAGGCAAACTACATATAGGTAAAAATGTTGCCTACTTAAGATCTGAATGCATTTAATTTTAGTCGTGCGTTAGCTTGAATTAACTGTCGTAGAATCAATTTCTCAATTCAGTAGTTATATAAAAAATGTAATAATTTGCATTTAAAAGAAAACTTTGTCTGTTACTTGAAAATAATACATGAGCTAAATTTGAATAGTACTTTGTTATTAATTCAATCAAACCCAATGTAACAGTCCCTCAATGGTAGTCGAAACGGGTATACCGACGGTCTACTTCAAGGGACAAAATTACAGAAACAGTAGGTGGCTGTGATCGGAAGGGATTATATTAAATCCGTGAAAGTGAAAAGGAAGTGAGGTTTTAAATTAAGTATAATTTAAGGGATTATACTAAACAAAGTTGTACCACATAGTGTAAACTGAATCCATGAAAATTAAATGTACATTTGAGTACTCATAAACGAAGTCATACAACAATCAATTAGATACACATACATTTACACTGTCACTCGCTGTTGTAGTAACTGTATCATAAAAAATGCTCAAGGTTGCGTTCTTATATATATTGTGGAGGAACTTTCTTGAAATTGTATCACTATATCTAAAGTAGCCTTCTTGTAAATATTATGGAGGTTGTTTCTGCAATTCTGGAAATACTATGGAGTATGAAGCTCATAGTTCATACCTAGATGCCTAGGATAGTTGTAACATTACATGCAACTTGGAGCTGAACCACTCCTCACTTCGATCACTGTTCTCATAGTTAGGCTAGTTGTAATTCCAGTTACAAACGAAGTCTCAAATAATCGTGATAGATCAATCTAATTTTGAATTTCACACAAATCAGTAGAACCCTATTTCCAGTACATATAATTTCAGAAATTAAACATTGTTGACAGTTCATATCATGTTTATATTGTTCAATTTCGACAAATCATGATACAGCTACCCTTATTCAACCTACAAAAATCCTAACATAAAATAACACGATTCAAACTGAAATTTTAGCAAAAAAATTGAAACAAGAACTGGGTTTCATAAACTTACGATTTATATCGATCTCCTTCTTCGCTTTTTAGATCTTCCATTATCTCTAATTTGTTCGACCACCTTCTCTGGTTTTTCATGGCTTTGTCTTCAAGAAATAAACACCAACCTTTAACTAATTACTCTCTATAACAACCTCTCACTACAACCAAGATTTAATCTCTGGATCGACCGCCGTCTCTGGTTTCTGCAACTCTAACCTCACTGCAGAGTTTGTTACGAGGAGAAGATAAAATATATTCGAGGAAAAGGTTAGATCGGGAATTTCCGCACCTGACGATATCTCATGAGAAGAGATATTGACCAGTCAATCTCACGATATTGACCGTTTGGATGGAGAAAACGACTGCGGGGCATTTTCCCATAACTTTTTTCTCATAAGGCATTCTCCCAACGGGGCATCGAAATATGAGATACTTTTCCAATTTTCCCGACTAATTATTAGAGATTTCGCAGGTGCACCGTGCACAGCACGGAACTCGATCCTAGTCAACAACGACAACGAATGCAGAGGAAGCAAAGGATGTTGGAGCTCTAATGGTTATTCAATAGGCTGAGGAGGTAGGGATAGAAGACTTCGTATAGAGGGAGACTGTCAGAATGTAATACGTGCAATCAATGGAGCAAGAAATTCAGTCAAATGAACCACCAACAGCTAAATAATAATTTTGAGTCTTGATTATGTACTTTTGAACCAAAAGATGCAAATAATGCAACACATCACCTAGCTAAACATGTGATAAATACAAGTAGTAGGTCTAGTTGGTCCAACAATTACCCTTCTTGGATGGATTAGATCTGTCAAACGGGCAAGCTAGGGTCAACCCGGCCCTAGCTTGCCAACCCGTACTAGGGTTAGGGTCAACCCTAGCCCTAGTACTATTCACGAACAAGCTCAAAACCCCAACCCTATCCCTAGACGGGTCAACCCTGACGGGTAGGCGGGTTGGCTTGTTAATGTTATCAATTTAAAAATTAAATTTAAAATTTAGGATTGTTTAGGATTATTCATTTAGTAAAGGTCGAACCTAGATCAATTTGGTGTTTAACTAGAAGCCCCACCACTGAGTTGTAAAGTGGACGTTTTTATTGCCACTTAATCAACGATATAGCCGGTTACGGCGCTTTAGTTTTCTTAGGCAGAGAAACCTAACATCAACTAAGCATTTTACTTTTTTTTTTTTTTATCATTTTATAAGTTTAAATTAATGTGAGTAAGACTAACTCACTGTTTAAATTATGCTAGTCCTTTTATCAATTTAGGACATCCCGAATAAATATGTGATTGATGAATCTAAGTTGTAATTTAATTTATTGATTGATTATTTAAAATCTAAAAATTGTTATATTTGTTTGAGTAGATCCAAAATTAGCTTTATTTATTGATTTAAAATTAACTAATTCTAATATATGTTTGCAAATCATGAATTTTAAAGAGTTGGTGGGATTGAGGGATATATTTATTAATTTTGACGGGTTGACGGGTAACCCGCGGGTTGGCCCTAGCCCGACTTATTTTCTAGTAGGGTTGTATATGCCAACCCTAACCCGACCCGTTTAGACAACAAGCCGAGCCGGGCCGGGTTGAAACAAGCAGGGTTAAGGTCAACCCGCAAGCCGGGTTATAAATTGACAGCTCTAGGATGGATGAATACATTTAACAAGATTTGAACAATTTGTCAATTTGATTTTGAAATGAATTATCTTTCTTATTAAACAAGTGTTGTCGAAACTCACGGGCGTAATCATAATAATGCATTATTTCAAGGGTATTTATTTTGTTTACCCCTTATCACAAGAGAAGACCCATTTCATTTCTCGGCTATCAGTCACTCCTCGTCCAAACTCGATCACCTTTCTCCTTTAAAACCCTAACTGCCTTTTCTGCAAATCCTTTCTCCTCGTCTTGCGGTTTCGATGGGGAACTTCGTTATGCTTCCATCAGACATCATAGTTGACATTTCTAGTCGTTTACCAACATAATCCGTCTTAAATTGCAAATTAGTCTCTAAACCTTGGAGAAATCTTGTTCAACGCCCATGCTTCTCTCAAATCCACTTGAATCGTCATCTTGAGTCTGGTAAGTCAAGTTTTATTTTCTATTCTCATGATTATAGACGAGGTCTTAATGAATTTTATTATAGTGAGTATGATGATAATTGTCATGAGGCGCCCTTTCATGGAAGAAAAAAGATGAATTTAAGCCCTCCGTTTGATGAGTGTTCTTTTGTTGGTTCGTGCAATGGTTTAGTTTGCTTGAATGGATGGGTTAGACAAGAAAGAGGTGCTACATTGAATTATGGACCTGCTTATATCAGTAATCCAATCACTAGAGAGTATGTTATGCTTCCAACATCTAAAAGAAAGTACTGGGCGATTGGATTTGGTTACTGTTGGAAATATGGGCACCCATTATGTATGTGCATGCCCAAAGTCCATCTTGGGTGGATGAGTAAAGTCATATGCTTGTCTTTATCAATTGGAAAATCCTTCACCAACTAACCAAGCCATGGTGAAACATGTGTCTTGTTTTTTTGCCACCATGTATTTGCATGAAGCTAATAAGTGTTTGATCACTTACTCCATATGTTTACTCCATGCTAAAAGAGTGTTAGAACTTGCTCCAAGTGTTTGGTTCTTCCTTGACACTTACCAAGAGAGGATACTTGAAGTTTGAGTATAAATATGCTTCTAGTTTCATTTGTTGAAACAAGAATAAGAAGTAGAAAAATACTACAACTCAATATTAGTGAGTTTAGCTAGAGATAAACCAAGTATGGAGATTAAGCTAGAGAGTTCTATGTGAGCACTCAAGTTAGTGAGCAAGTCTTCTAGTATTCAAACATTAGTTATGAAGAACACCCAAATCCCTTAGTGTCTTTTAGAGAAAATTGAAGTTATATACGATATCTAGTTTGTGGAAATATAGTTTGTGCTCAATTTTGTGGCACCTACTCACCGCCGAGTTTGGAGGTTCAAGAACGTGAAACGCAAGTGATCCGTTGGTTCGACGTCATCCTCATTTGGAGCGATTACAAGGTATGAACTAATAACCCGCTTCCGCATTTAATTTGTTCAACTTACATATATATTCGTTATATATGACCAACAGTTACGTTCTTTCCACCAATGAGTACAAAGTTGTTCGGATGTCTGAGCGTGCTGAAAAAGACTCTAATGTTGGAATTGTTCAAATATACACTCTTGGCAGTGGTAAGGGATGGAGAAATGCGGGAAAGACGAACACCAATATGAGATATATATATATATGTCTGAGGATGCTGTTGTGTTTGCAAATGGAGCTCTTCATTGGATTAACGTGGAAGGATCCGGTTTTCTTGCTTTCCATTTGGCTGATGAAAAGTTTAGCCAACTTCCACCACCAACTCCATCTTTGTTGTCACCAGATGGTCTTCCATGTTTTTCTATGTCTCTAGGGGTTTTGGGTGATTCTGTAAGTGCTACCTACAATGACGATGGACCTGATTATGGTGACGGTGACTCTGAAATATGGTTTCTGAAGAAGAATAAAGATAATAATAACTTGAGTGGGATTAAAGAGTTCAGTTTTGATACTCACATTTTACCACCACCAATTTACTTTACGAAGAGTGGTAGGTTTCTATGCAGTGAGTATAGTTATGGCGGAATTTATAGTTACAGTCCGAAAGATGCATCTACCAGAATGAATGTGAGTCTTGGAAAGTCTATATCTGGCGTAATCCCTCACAAGAACACTTTGGTTTCACTAAAACTATTAGGAGAAAAGGATACAAAAACAATGGAAATCGCTGAAAGAGCAAGTTCAAGTGAGGAGACAGAAAACAATGGTAAACTGAGAAAGATACAAACCGGAGTCAGAGATCTCTAGGTAAGTGTAATGATAATTCTTCTTCCATGAAACTTTAAGAATTTTGAGATTATATAACGAACAATCTTTTCTAAATCTAATTACTTGACAGTATGTTAATGACATTATACCATGTATGATTTACTCTTATTGCCATGTTTATCAAGCATTTTGTGATTTGGTTTAGTTAGTATTTATAGAGAATGTAATGCGAACTTTAAAAAACTTATTTCCTTGTAACATATAGAATTAAAATTGGAGTCTGAGAAGTATATGCAGGAAATATTGTAGAAAACTGAAAGCTTTCCCAGTAGTCTTAGGCTTCTAACCCTTCTAGGGAATCTGTTTGGTTGTTAGTTCTCAGCTTATTTATGCTTTTGGTGCTGTAATTTCGATATGTAGTCTATGATTTGAGTTGCTGTATTTGTTCAGTTATAGAAAATAAGTCAGATAAGAAACAAGGGAAATGTGTCTTCATTATAGTAAGTATATGTAATGTAATAAGAAAAATGAACACTGGTAGGCAGTAGGCAAAACCTTGTCACATTATACAAAGCGGGTGATATTGTTTAGAAAGAGAAAGGAAATTTTACTATGAATACTGAAAACAGTTTCGGTGAGACCTAATTGTTTATACATGCTTTTTGTTGTAACCATTGAGTTCAGCTGTTAAGTGTTAGATCTGTTCTCCTGCAATTCAAGTAAGATACCTCACTCTTGTATGACAAAGGTTATGCTGCCAGAGTGAGTATTTAGGCATCCTTTTTTTTCATTAGATGAGTTCCCCCGCATTATGTAACATGATATTGGTAAATAAAGTTTTCTCCTCTTGTTTAAATGGTTTGCTGTTCTGGGTTTGATGAGATCCCTCATGATAGTCTATTTCAAAATGTAATAGTTATTCAGTGCCGTGCTTTACTGTTGGACATAATTTGTAATGCCTAGAATAGTCGATGGTTGTCGAGATAAATTCATCGAATTTAGTAGTGTCAGCAAAGTTAGTGTGAACTAATGCGAACAAGGTTTAAAGAAGTCTAGAGATATCTATAGTTCAAATGTATCCAGAATGATCAAGAGAAGTCAGTTGGTCAAAAGTTCATGTAATAGAAAAGTCTAGAGAAAGTATGTATCTCTGTTGTAAAGGGTCCGATCAAAGATATCTAGAGAATTCTAGGAAATGTACTAGTCGGCTAGCATTGCCTATATATGGGCAACTCTGTAACCATTTGTACTTGAGCAAAAACATCAATAAATCAGTGGTTTGCAAAGCATAGTATTGTTCCATACTAGGAGCTCTATATGAGCAATTCTAATTAAGCTCATATATCTCCATCGTATCATCAAATATCAAAAGTTTAACATTTACCTATTTGGAGTAAGAGCTAGAAGTTGATGTTTGTGATGAGAGCTTTCATGCTGATCATGTTTATAGCAATATGAGTTTTAGTGCTGATGTGGATGATGAGGTTGGTTTGTTCTAATGGTAACCATGGGACTCGGTCTTAGAGTGAGCCCCAATACTACACTAAGTGTTAGCTAACTCAATTGTAGGTATCATATGGCGTCGACCATTGAGATAGAGTCAGGCTGATTCGTAGTTTGAATCTCTGTCTTCCCCAATTCCTATTTGTAAGTTATCCAGTACAAGCAATATAATTTGTGGCTATCTATACTACAGCTTCATTGCTAAACTAAAGAAAATTTATTGACTACTAACCTTTCCTATTTTGAAGCATCTCTCATCCATGCTTATGCAAATTCAATGTCATACGATCATGTGTGACAGAATTGAGCTATGTTGCTATGTTAAATTCACTATGTGCTGTTTACTTGTAGTAAATTTTGATGGATAATGTGATTCTTGCTTTGGTAAACTTGTTTTGTGTATGCAAACAAAGTCTGAGAAGTATACACAGTAACGCAGGATCAAACATGGAAAACGGAGAGCTTTAATGATGGTCCAATCCTTCCCAGACATCAATTTGGTTCTTATTTCTTAGCTTAATGTTATAAGGCTCTTATTTCAAGATTTAGTACGTGATTTTAAGTTCCTGAATTTGTTTATAATGAAAACATATAGTGCTCGGGATAGGAAATCACAGAGAACTCTTTCTTAGTTAGTAGGTAAACTTCATAAAAATAGCGAACACTTTCAGGAAGAACATTGTCACAGTATCTAATTTGTAGAAAAACAGTTCTATGGATAGGAAACAACATAAAGTTGTCTTCATTAACTAACTAAGAAACTTCCCTCTCCTGGGGAGGTTGCAATTAAAATATTTTGGGGGCTTATCTAATTTTTCCACCTTAGATTCAGTGGGGAGATTGCTGACATAAAGTTTAGTCTTATCGATGCCTAGCCATTTGCTCATTAGAGATTGGTGGAGCTCTATGTTACTACATTACAGTCTCTATATTTATGACTCTACATTATTGAGAAGTGAGTGTAAGACTTGTTTAGCAGAAGTAACATCGGTTGGAAGGAGTACGTCGACATATACATACACACAGGCAGACATATAAACGGCAATTATATTGTTTTGTATCTGATAATACAACACCTTTTGTTTAGCATCATTCACTAGTGAGTCAGTGGCTTTTCGAAATGCTGATTCACCTTTTGTATCTTATGTTGTCTGATTTTATATTGGAGATGACCTACAATGCTCTCTTATATTACATTTTGTTAATGTTCAATCAGTAGGAGATTGTTGTGAATAGTTAACTGCTTTTGCTTACAAGGGAAGTGTGCCACACTTCATATGCAGGAAAAGAGAGTACTTTCCTCAGTGTTGGTAAGACAGTTTTACTGGCAGGCGAACCCATCTTGCATTTGCTGTTGTTTATGATGTCTTCAGACCATAAAAACGCATTTTTACTGCTGTGCAGGGAATCCATCTGATTCCATCATTTGGAATGGTGCAGCTCTATGTTACTAACAGTGCAACTTTCTTGGGCATTATTCATTAGTGATTCAGTGACTTGTTATGTGTCGGTTGATTACTTTTGAAATTACAACCTTTTAAATCTCAGATCGACTGATTTCCTCAGTGTTAGTAAGGCGTGTAACCATTATATTCTGAGGATCATCTTGGACTGACTGGGAATCTATTAGGTTTTGTTTATGGTGGCTCAAGAATCCTCTGATCTCTGTCATGGTTGTTGATTTTGTTAGGAGGTTAAATTAACAGTGACTCTAAAGTGGCTTTAACTTATTGTTGAGTGATCTTTGGCGTGCATTACCTACTTTGAGCTAAGATCAGCATACAGGTTGTTGGTTTAATGCAAAAGCTTTAGACCTGATCATGTTTATCGTGATATGAGTTTTATGTGGCATCAGTCTTAGTTGACATATAGGTGTTAGCATTATACCCCCATGACACATCCCTAGGTATTTCAATTTTGATCTGTTGCTTACTGAGGTTAGGCACACTTGTTGATTTTTCTAGCTGTTCGATCCAAGTGTACGGAAAGTTTTTCATGTTTAGTATGGATGTATAGGAAATGAGATTTTTTTTCATACAATTGTTAGGTTCGTGCACCTGTGCTGATTGTTGGAGAGGCATTGTTTTTCTTTTTTCTCTTTCTGTTTTTTCTTTTGGGATTTTTTCTTTCTTTTCTTTGTGTTTGTTTGTTTTTACTAGTAGGAGTTTCTCATAGTTGATGTTATTTGACATTGCAGGACCACTATTATGTCACGCTTACTGACGGTTCGAGGCAAACGGAGTGAAAAGAGAATTTGTAGTCATGCAATGACTGATGAAATGTCATAGTAAGATATCTTTTCGTGTGTATTGATCTTAGAATTTTGTTGGTGAACTTGTGTTCTGCAAGTATAAGTTTGTAGTACTAGTATCTCACTGTTTCGTAGACCAGGATACAGTATTACGTCATCAAGGGCTAGTAGCCTAATTATGTATGTTATTAAGATTATAAGTTCCATTGCTGCATTCAGTCTTTCCCCTCATGGGTCGAAACCCACTTTTACCTGTGCCATAGGAATATGGGAATGAGTGACCTTATACTACTGTCATATGCCTGCTTCAAGTGTTTGGAGTTATAGGTTCATCTTTTCTTTCTCCAGACTATTGACTTGGATCAATGAAGAGTTCTTGGAATTTAAGTTTCGTTTCCTTAAATTTACATTCAATTTTTTTTTTTTAAAACAATTTACATGATGAGTTATAGGTTCAACTTATCGATATCATTTCTTTTCAAAACAATTTTTCTTTCAATCATATGTACATTAAAACAACATCGGTATGCTGGTTATTTAGTACCCCAAAGCACATCCATGTCTAACAGTCTATCAACCAGCTCCGAGGCCCATAGGGCCATAACATATACCATTCCCCGTTTGTGTTCCGATCTCTAGTTGGAAGCTACAGACATTCATTCCGAGCTAGTATCCTCTCTGGACGACATAATAGAAAATTCCATTTACGGAATCATGCCAAATCCGGTGAAAACAGACATAATCCCTTTTGTTACCTTTTATCAGTCAGTCCCTGGTCTCCAAAAAATCAAACCCTATTTTTCTCCTCAAAAAACCCTAGGAAAAATTAAAATTGTGATTCATTAGGGAAGGTTTAACAATCTCCCAGAAGAGATTGCGTTGGAAATATTAAGTCTTTTACCAACTGAAACAGTTTTGGAGTGTAAATTAGTTTGCAAATCATAGAGAGATCTTGTTCGTCATCCATCCTTGTCTCAAATGCACTTGAATCATCTTAATTCCGCTGATGATTTTGGTAAGTTAAGTTTTATTATCCGGGGTCTTGAACCAACAGGGCTTGAAAACAGGTGTTATTATCATGCGGAGTATGATGATGAGAATTGTGATGAGACACCCTTTAGTTGGAAAAAAAGGATGAATTTAAACCCTCACTTTGAGCACAATCATGAATTTGTTGGGTCATCTAATGGTTTAATTTGCTTCAGATCATTGTTAGAGGATGATAATAGACCTGTTTCTGTATGTAATCCTATCACCAGAGAATACGTTATCCTTCCAGGAGTTGAAGGAATATGCAAAGGGATGGGATTTGGTTATAGTCTTTCAGCCAATGAGTACAAGATTGTTGGACTCTGCTGCGACAACAATAGAGACCCAATCGCTCGGGTATACACTCTTGGCAGTGGCTTTGGATGGAGAAATGTCGTGGGAAAGATAGGCATGGATATGAAACAGGTTAGCCCACATAGTGTGTTTGCAGAAGGAGCTCTTCATTGGGCGAGCCACCACGAAGACGTCATTCTTGTTTTCAGTTTGACTGATGAAAAATTTGGTGAACTTCCGCCACCACCACCACCTAATGTGTCAAGATATGTTATTAGGCTAGGGGTTTTAGGTAATTTCCTAAGTGCTCTTTATTATACAGGTGCCGGTGGTTTTGAAATATGGTTTTTTTTTTTGATCAACAAAACAATATAATTTTATATATAGGAGAAAAGAATGAAATAATTACAAACCCAGAACTGTGTTATAGATAACAGTTGAAAACAATGTCTCAGGAAGAAATTATCTCCTAACTAATTCTTCCCATTTGAAGACTAATTCTTCAAATCTAACATTCTTAAGACTACGAGAGGAGTGAGACCAATACAAAATGATTGCTTTTATGTTTAAGATAATACTATGCACCCCCTCCTCCCTAGCCCCTTCACAGAACATACGTTGATTTCGCTCTTTCCACAAGGTCCAGCACACTGCAAACGGCAGAACTTCCCATATATAGTTACCATTATCAGAAAAGATTTTCTTGCTAAAACCCTTGTAAAGATCCTTTATATCTCCACACTGTACCCAGCTAACTCCAAAGTCATTGAACAATCTATTCCATATCTCAGACGCAACCTTGCAGTGAATGGGCAAGTGGTCTATGGACTCTAAATCTATTTTATACATACAACATTGGTTAACCATTGTTCTTCCCCTTTTAGCAAGATTGTCTTGAGTTAAGATGGAATTATGATGTACCAGCCATGTGAAGAAACACACTTTAGGTGGTACATTATTATTCCACACAACTGTGGAATTATGATGTACCAGCCATGTGAAATATGGTTATTGAAAACGAATAAAGATAATTATAACAAACTGAACTGGGTTAGAGAGTTTATTATAAGTGATGGTTCCTTAAACGAATTTCTGCCATTTGAGTATACAAAGAGTGGTAAGCTTCTGTTCGGTAGGGATAGCAAAATTTATATTTATGATCCACAAACTTCATCAGCCAGACGGATGCGAGTTGGGGCAGTTTAATTTTTTAATAACCCCTCACAAGAATACCTTAGTTTCATTAAAAGTATTAGGATAAAGAGATACAAAATCAATGGATTCCGGTGAAAGAGCAATTTCAAGTGAGGTGATGCTGTCTCGAAAGAGAAAGAAAATATCTGTAAACAGTTTCTGCTACAGACGTTGAGCGCACTTGATTTTCTAGCCCTTTGGTCCAAATGCACGAACATCATTCATGTGTAATATGGACATATATCGATCCATCATTTTAGAGAAACCATCAATTTTTTGAGCGAATTTTTGATTCATCTTTTGTGTCGTAATGTTGGTTGTTGGAGTGCCATTGTTTTTTTCCTTTCTGGGAACGATCTTTGATTATCATTGTCTATTTGTTTCGTTTTTTCTTTTGGCATTTTTTGTTGTTGGTTATAGTGAAGCATTAGGAGTTTCTGGAAGTTCATTTTATTTGGCATTGCAGCACCATTTTTTGAAACAGACATTCACTGCTTTAATAAAGAAGTAGACACGAACATTTTACTTAGAGTTTTGCATGCTTACTGGTGGCTCGAGGAGGCAAAAATCTGAAAAAGGACGATGTGGGAGCGCGTTCAACTTACAAGCTCTATAATTTATGTTAACCTAGCAACTTTGGCTATTGATTTTGGATCCTTGTAATTTTTCTTTTATTATCTGGATATGTTTTTGGCTTTTGTTATGTTGGTGATCTGGCACTTTTGATGGTGAACAAGTATACATTTAGTAGTAACTTGTGAAACCGTAATTATTTTTCTTAATACATGTGCAAAGTTTATCTTCGTTATTATCGTTTGTCTTCCTGTGGATTGGATCATAAAATTAAACTCCTGTAATCATGCGTCATAGTCCATTCCCATCCCTCCTTGCAGACTTTGCCTCACCATACACACAAATAACCGCATCTCTAGTTTTGTTACCTAAACTAATTTCTCGATCTCAGTGGAATTTGTATCCTCAATCTCCCATGCTTTTTATTTTTTATTAGTTTATTCCCTGATTCTGTCAAAGCTAAAGAACAAAATTATTCTTTCAACTTCAAATATTGAGATTGCGAGAGATTTTCACGACTTCTAGCAAATTTAGAGTCGAAAGGTTGAAGGGTCGGCTATTGATTTTACATCGAATCTAAGCTGATGATAACTACATACGTATGCTCAAGTGGGCTCAATCACATTCTTCCATGATCTGCAAATATCATTCTTTCACTGCCATCTCTGTATATATTCTCTGGCGCTATTAAAGGATGAAGATGTTCTAAATTCTCATTCTCTCTTTTGGTTCTGGCCACTACATTATCATGATCCATTATCTTATGAGCATCTACGTGATTTGGTTATCCGCTCTAAGGTTCTACTTGATTCCTAACAATTTACGTCCTGCATTTGAGCTTTTCCAACAATGGCCATTGTAATTTGGGATTGGTTAGCTTAGTCTACTAAAGATTCTCCATTTCTTCTATAAATACGTACCCAGTGTCTTACTTAATCCGAATATATCTTAGTCATTGCAAGTTGTATTCAACACAAAACAAGAAATGAAATCTCCACATTTGCCTGCTACCAGTGAAGCTGTTTTGATACAAGAGATTACGAAGAAATTATCCATTACCGAGAAGTTCAAATCAGGCTTTTATGAAATCGCTACCATTTGTAGGAATACTATTAGTAATAATGAGGTAGAAAATCTTAGTACTGAGAAGTCCGATCAGACCGAAGTGGTGACCGAGAAAGCAAGACCAAATAATATTTATGATCAAGACCCAATTAGAATTGTTATGTTCTTGAGTTCATGGAGTCACGCTTAAGTCGATTATCTTGTTAATTACTTAAGCTCTTAATTTGATGAAAGATAATTTAATGTCCCATATATCCCTTAAAGTTTTTGGCACATGATGTATCATCAAAATCAAAGAATGAGATTAAATTGTTATGAAGATGTATTTCGAAACATGTCTTTTTGGTTAACAGTTTTTAAGTTTCTCCTCAGTATCTGGAGGAGATGCGTGATTTGCTTCGTTTCAATATAATTACACATCAAACCAGCCTATTTTTTTGAAACGGAATAAGTTTATCATGTCTTCAAGAAAACCTTTATATATTAAACTCAAATTATCTTGAAATCTTATGTTCGACACATCGGCTTTGCAAATCAATTAACCGGAAATACAACTCAAGTACGTACGATTGTAAATCCAACCCCCATCTTCAAATCCATTTCTTTGGTGGGACTTCTTAATTTATGCAAATACATACGTAGGTAATGCTATAGTTTTACAATTGAACTTTTAATTACAATTTGGTCGTTTGAGTTCGGTTCCTGCCTGTAAAAAGTTCATTATCTGAGTTCTTTGTCTCAGTTTTATATTATCCCTTTATTGTATTTCTATATTCTGTGTTTATTACTATTTGGTAGTAATTTACAAAACCGCTTTTTGTAGACATCCACACTGTTTGTTATCTTGTTCCATTATTTGCTCAGTATGAGAAACAGAACTTATCATTACTGGCTAAATGCCTACTTGTGTTACACAAGATTTCATGAAGCACAGATAAAGCAAATATTTCCAATTTCTGCCAAATCCATTTTGTGAGCCTTTACGACCTTACGAATGCCATTAACTTGTAAGCCGTGACCCGTGAGCATTCAAATCCAAGCCTTGAGAAGCAGCCATGTTCCCTTAGTATCCCATTTTCCGGGTGGGTAAACAGAATGCAACAAAACAAACCATTTCATTTGTACTTATATGGAAATCTCATGTTTTCATATCCAAACCCAGTTCCGTTTTTCTCTTCGAAACCCTAACTATGTCTCTCTCTCTTCTTCTTCTTCTACCAAACCCTAACTCAGACACCGCAGAACCCTTCTCCCCAGCTTAGGGTTTCAATGGGAACTTTGAAATGCTCCCATCAGAGATCATAGTAGACATATTTAAGTCGCTTACCAACTGAATCTGTTTTAGAGTGTAAATTAGTCTCTAAACCATGGAGATATTTTGTTCAACATCCAATCTTGTCTAAGTTGCACTTGAATAATCATCTTGATTCTGGTAAGTCGAGCTTTATTTTCTGTTGTCATGAGTATAGTGATGATTATAAACGAGGGCCTAATGAATTTTATTATAGTGAGTATGATGATAATTGTCATGACGCACCATTTAATGCAAGAAAAAAGATGAATTTAAGCCCTCCATTTGATGAGTATTCTTTTGCTGGTTCATGCCATGGTTTAGTTTGCTTTAATGGATACGTTAGACAAGAAAGAGGTGCTCCATTGGATTATGGACCTGCTTATATCTATAATCCAATTACTAGAGAGTATGTTATGCTTCCAACATCTGAAGGGCAGTACTGGTCCACTGGATTTGGTTATGTTATTTCCACCAATGAGTACAAAGTAGTTCGGATATATGAGCCTGCTGGAGGAGACTCAAATGTTGGAATTGTTGAAGTATACACTCTTGGCACTGGTAAAGGATGGAGAAGTGCGGGAACGGCCGACATCGAATGCCATGTAAGTCAGAATATGCTGGTGCGTTTGCAAATGGAGCTCTTCATTGGGTGAACATTGAAGGATCCGTTTTTCTTGCTTTCCATTTGGCTGATGAAAAGTTTGGCCAACTTCCACCACCACCACCACCTTTGTTCGTCGGATGATGGTGTTCACTAATTTTGTATATCTCTAGGGGATTTAGGTGATTCTGTATGTGTTACCTATAATTACGATGCACTAGTAGAAAAGTGACATTTAGTAACAGTTCAAGCTTTCATAAGGTAACAGTTCGTAAATTACCTGTTACTAAATAGTAGGTTGTTAAATAATGGTAACAGTTTTTGTAAGAACTGTTACATAATGTTTTCTAGGTTGTATATTGTAACAGTTTTTATAATAAGTGTTACTATATACCAATGATACTGTAACAGATTTAATATGTTACCATAGTTGACATTATCGTGACATTTATTTAGACAAACTGTTACTATATACCCATGATACTGTAACACATTTAACATGTCACCGTAGTTGAAATTATCGTAACATTTTTTATACCAACCGTTATCATATACCAATGTTACTGTAACAGATTTAATATGTCACTATAGTTGACCTTATCATGACATTTCTATAAAACAACTGTTACTATTTTTCCACATAACTAGTTATCTGGAATCATTTCAAAAGGATTACCTACCTCTAGACCGACACAAGTTACTTGTTGATTCAATTTTGCGCACTAGATCATGGATGGTTATCTCAGGTTTAATAGAAACTCAAATCTAATAAAAATAATAAACAAGTGGTATGATATGTAGAAATACTACAATATAATGTGTTGTAGGTGGGCGGTGACAACGAAAGTGGTGGTAACGAAGGTTGTGGTGGAGGTCGATAGTTTATTGTTTAATGAGGATAAATATTTTATATGGATAACATTAACCAAAAATAAAGCATGGAATAGTGGTTCAAGAGTTATAGTCAGGTGTAATAGGTCTCAAGGTCGAATCCTGTGAAGAGTAATTTTATAAAATTTACATTTCAAGCTCAAGAATCCCAACTTATGGTTGTGGAATGGTGGCCCGATGGTGGCGGGCATGGTGGTGATGGTTGCAGTGGTGCTGGTGTTGGAGGTGGTGGCGTCGCTAGTGGTGGAGGTGGTGGTAGTTTCATTATAAATTTTTACCTTTATGTTGTTTTTTATGACAGTTTTCATAAAAACTGTTACAGTTACTCAAACAATAGCAACAGTTTTATGAAAAACAGTTACCGCAGCAATTATTCAGTAACACATATTGAATAAACTATTACCAAAAACTACTAACAGTGACAGTTTTAGAATTTATGAGTCATTTTTCCATAGTCATTCCGTAACAGGTTTTGTAAACTTTCCGTAACAGGGGCTTTAGTAACACCGCAGAAAAAACTAAAAATGTTACAGAAATAATACAGTAACAGTTTTTAACTGTTACCGAACATCATTTTTTTACTAGTGATGGCCCTGATTACGGTGATGGTGTTTCTGAAATATGGTCATTGAAGAAGAATAAAGATAATAATGACCTGAGCTGGATTAAAGAGTTTAGTTTTAACACTCATATTTTACCACCACCATTTCACTTTACAAGGAGTGGTAGGCTTCTGTCCAGTGGGTATGGTGAAATTTATAGTATCGATCCAAAGGCTTCATCTACCAGAAGTGTAAGTTTTGGTAAGCATATTTCTGAAGTAATCCCTCACAAGAATACTTTCCTTTCAGTAAAAGTATTAGGAGAAACGGATACAAAAACAACAGAATACAGTGAAGGAGCAAGTTCAGGTGAGCAGGCAGAAAACAGTGACAAACGCCGCAGAACAAAGTAAGAGATAACTAGGTAAGTGTAATGATATGTTTGCACCCAAAAATATTTCCAGGCACTAAAAACGATGATTTTCATATTGTAGATGGAAACAGGGCTAATAACAGAAAATAGTCAACAATGACATACACAAATTTAACGTGGTTCGCCATGGTTTGCCTACATCCACTGATGAATCCCCTTGGGGGTGGTATTTTATTGATATTAGAATTACAGTAGTATTTTTTCTCATAGCTAGCCTCCCCCCTCTAGCCCTCAGGACCTCCCTATTTATACAGTTGAATTCCTAATTTCAATATAAACTTAAATTCTGCATGAAACTGCTCATTCATTCCTCCATGCTAAATTCTGCATGAAACTGTTCATTCATTCCTCCATGTTAAATTCTGCATGAAACTGCTGGAATGAATATTGCATGCCTCCCGGCCATGCCTTGCATTAATTCTGCATAGAACCCCATGAAACTCCCCTCTTGTATTAATTCTGCATGCTGGCAGACTGGATTGATGGTTGACAGGCAGAATGGGCTGGCAGTATGGATGGCAACTGGCTGACAGCGCATCTGGCAACATGGATAGACACTGGATGGAGGTGCGGCAGAGTACTTGGATGGAAATTGGTTAGCAGCACTGCTAGAAATATGACTGAAAATTGGCTAGAGGTACGACGTGCAACCTGACTTTGACAGTTGACCAACGGTTGACTTTAGCCGTTGACCGAGCGTTGACTTTGACCATTGACCGGTCTTCGTGGTACTGGGCAGGCTGGTGGGATGCTTTGGTTAACTGGTTAGCGGTCTTGGATGACAGCTGAACAGTGGACCAGAAAACATTCTGTCCCTATATGCGGCAATTTTACTCATGGTACAAACATCGGCCCCTCTTAACCTCCAACTTGTTGCGGGGTTAAGAAGTTAGTTTTCCATTTTGTATTAACAAACTATGATAAAATTCGCCTCCAAGTGTGGATTATTGTCGTATGAAGTAAATGACAACCTTCCTTGTTCGTTTGCAGAAATCAAGACGCCCCCAAGAATAAATCACTGTTGTTGAAGCGCAAAGAAAACTTCCTTCGCTGATTGTGGAAATCGTAATCAAGTCGCCCCCAAGTGAGGCTATTGCGATTGGAAGATCGGCGGGAAACAATTGAGTATGAACCGTTGTCATATGCAAAAACTAGACTGAAGGCTGAACTGAACTGCAATGGAAGCGTGATGTTAAACAGGAGTCGTGTTGAAAGTGAGTTATAACTGTTGATGTAAAACTGAACTGTGGTAGTTGCCTAGAACTTGACTAGTAACTGTTGTTTGGAAAAGATGAGTTATATTTGACGTCACTCGGCTGGAATCTGTGTGAGCTGTTGTTGTAAACGAAATTTGAATTTGCAGACTGCCAGTAATTTCCGACCAAACTAGGTAGTAGTAGATGTTGGTATTAAGCTGCTGTCAATTACGGACTGAGCCACGGTAGTTGCGAGCGAAGGGGTGTGACCCTTTAGTAGTTGAGATGGTAACATATTTTGTGTGTTGTTGGACCTCCAATGGTCTTGGTTGTGCTACTGGATGTGACATCAATCTTTATATGTCTTCAGTAGTTATATGAATCAGGATAAAAGCAGCGATGTAAACTAGATCGTTATAGTTGTTACGGGACTTGGCTGCAATGATTGCGGTAAACTGGACTGCGAAGGACACCAAAAACTGCATTTAGCAAAACTGGGTAGTAACAACTTTGAGCAAAGCTGGTCTGCAGTAGCTGCGATCAGCTGGACTGCAGGGGCAGCAAACAAAACTGGACTGCAGCAGCTTCGATCAGCTGGAATGCAACAGCAACGAGCAAAGATGCACTGCAGCAGCTGCGAACATAGCTGGACTGCAGTAGCTTCGATCAGCTGAACTGCAGCAACGAAGAACAAGACTGCACTACAGCAGCTGCGGTCAGCTGGACTGCAGGAACTGCGAACATAGCTGGACTGCAATAGCTTCGATCAGCTGAACTGCAACAGCGACGAACAAGACTGCGCTGGAACAGCTGCGGTCAGCTGGACTGCAGGAAATGCGAACATAGATGGACTGCAGTAGCTTCGATCAGCTGAACTGCAGCAGCGACGAGCAAGACTGCGCTGCAGCAGCTGCGGTCAAATGGACTGCAGGAACTGCGAACATAGCTGACTGCAGGAACTGCGAACATAGCTGGACTTCAGTAGCTTCACTCAGTTAAACTGCAGCAGTGACGAGCAAGACTTCACTGCAGCAGCTGCGGTCAGATGGACTGCAGGAAGTGCGAACATAACTGGACTGCAGTAGCTTCGATCAGCTGAACTGCAGCAGCGACGATCAAGACTGCACTGCAGCAGCTTCGGTCAGCTGGACTGCAGGAGGAGTGAAAAACGCTGCACTGCAACAGCTGCGATAAGCTGGACTGCATAAGCGACAAGCAGAGCTGGACTGCAACAGCTTCGATCAGCTGTACTGCAGCAGCTAATGAGGGATTAGACTTAAACAGTTCGATAAACCTGAGTGTAACGGTTATAAATAAAACCAGACTGTATCAGTTGCGTCCAACTGAGTACAGAATGGATGAGCAAAACTGGACTGCATCAGTTGCGTCCAACTGAGTGCAGCAGTTTCTTAGGAACTGGATTACCGCAGTTCGATTAACTTAGTTGTATCAGTTTAATGTTACTGATTGCAATAATTGCATCAAAATATTAGGGTTTATGCTCTCCCCCTCTTAATCCTGTAACTCGTTGGAGGATTAAAAAGTTTGTGTTACCTTTTATTTCGATTGTCAGAAGCTGAATTCCGCATTGCATTTAGGTGCTATGTAACTCGCCCCCAAGCGTGTGAAGTGTTACATAACTCGCCCCAAAAAAGTTACTTTAGACCATGAGGTTTTACATATCTCACCCCCAAGTGATATTCACCCACGTTGAAGTGATATGCAACTCTCCCCCAGAAGATAGTAATTGTCATGCTGCGCAATGCTCACACAAGGGTGCATTTCCTTGTTGCATCTTGCTCGCGCATGAAATGTTGATGGTGTCTGCTATCTGGAATTCGCGCGGGGGGCCAAAATTCTCGACACGTTTTAGGTGTACCATTGAATAAAAGTATGAATGATTATATGAAAAGATGCGAAAATATGTAAATTGTATACGTACCTTATGAGATGTGGTATTGCGACTCTGTGTACATGTGGCTGTTAGGATGTCCACTGGCTATGTTGTTGTTTCTCAGTGGTGATGACTAGTGTAGTTGCCTTAGCGTCTCGGCTTGAATCAACAACTAGATTTTCATGCGAGACTGGAATGCACTAGTTGAATCAAAACTGGATTGAAGACAGTTGCCATGGAACTGTATTTACGCAGCTACGATTAGCTGAGCTGTAACAGCTATAAGTAAAACTGGACTGAAGTAGTTGCTGAGAAATTGAACTACAGAAGTTCGATCATATTGGACTGAAGAAGTTTGTGAGGAAAACTGTACTGAAACAGTTTTGAGGAAAACCAGACTACAACAGTTCGATCAACTGGACTGTAGTAATTATACGAAAAAGGACTGCGGTAGTTCGATCAACTGGACTGCAGTATTTTCTGAGAAACTGGACTACAGCAGCTCGATCAACTAAACTGTAGCAATTATGCGAAAAAGGACTGCAGCAGTTCGATCAACAGGACTGCAGTATTTGCTGAGAAACTGGACTACATCAGATCAACTAAACTGTAGCAATTATGCGAAAATGGACTGCAGCAGTTCGATCAACTGGACTGCAGTATTTGCTGAGAAACTGGACTACAACATCTCGATCAACTGGATTGTAGCAGTTATGCGAAAACGTACTGCAGCAGTTCGATCAACTGGACTGTAGTATTTGCTGAGAAACTGGACTACAACAGCTTGATCAACTGGACTGTAGTAGTTATGATGATCACCAAATATAAGTGTCTTGAGATTTGAAAATCTACACAACTAGCACGAATATTTCATGTTGTGGACTTAAATCGACACAACATCAATCATTGAGGATTTCGTTATGGCTTCACATGGTGATTTAAAATGCGCCCCTCTTCAATGGTGCCGCTCCAATCTTAAAAAATAATTTTTCTTTAAACGTTTAAATTCCGCCCTCATATTGTTGGAAATTGACATGCGATCGCAACGAGCCAAAAATCGCTCAATTCGGACGTACGATGAAGAAATAGATTGTCGTTGGCGAAGGAGCGGATGATGTGGCGCAACTTGTACTAATAAGATGACAAGTTTCTAATGCGGCAACTTGTATGGAAGGAATTTGCTGATGTGGCACCTGGTTGAAGACGCGGTATTAACATGTTGATGACGTGATCCATTTTTTTCAATGTGAGCGCATTGCTCCAAAAATGTAGAAGATGTGGTCGGTCCAAAAGTATTCTCCTCAAATTGTAGAAATTTTACCTTCATGATGTAGGATATCGATATACGGTCGCAACGAGCCAAAAATCATATATCAAACGAATAAGATCGACCACCAAGCCCAAAAATTAGTGTAAAATGTCAAGTCCAAGAAGTAGTGCAAATGCGAAGCCCAAGAAGGGAAATTCGCTCAAGCCCTCACAAGGGCGTACAAATCCGCAAATCAAATTGACGTGGGCTGAAAAATCCGCGAGTCAATGGCTCAACTCGGCTAGATCAGCGAGCTGGCTCGATTCAACCAGGTGGGGCGCAAATAACCTTTAGTGAACAACAATGGGGCATAAACAGACCGAGGAGTATGTTAACTGAGTGCACCGAGATGCACGGAATTGGAACCACGAGATTATCTTACGTCGTGATACACTGGAACGGATCTACGGCATTAAGTTGCGTTCGCTACACCGAAACTGGATCATCTGGCCGGCCGAGGAATGCCGCCGGTAAGGGCCGAGGAATGCCGCCGGTAACAACACCACCCAATATTTCGCTTAGCAATATGTATGGACTAACTCCGAAATACTTTGCTAGAGAATCAATTAGACAGTCAGACTCAATCTAGATAAAAGTATCTCAAGGAGTTAATATCTCTCTTAATTTGATTTTACCCAAGATAAAAACAATAGCGAGTCTTTATCAAATACAAGGAATAACTTGGATGGTACCAAAGACCAATGTCCAAGGATCAATCAATATCAATCAAAAACCAAATGTTGGATTTCCAATTGATGACCACGAACGCACAACCTGTATTATTTCAATTATATAAAATATAATGTGGAAAAGAAATAACACAGGCACTAGAAGTTTTGTCAACGAGGAAACCGCAAATGCAGAAAAACCCCGGGACTTAGTCCAGATTAAATACACACTGTATTAAGCCGCTACAGACACTAGCCTACTCCAAGATAACTTAGGACTGGGTACAGACACTACCCCGAGAAATTTGTACTCCTGCGCCTCTGATCCCAGCAGGATACTTCGCACTTGATTCCCTTAGCTGATCTCACACACAACCAAGAGTTGCTGCAACCCAAAATCACAGACTTGATAATAAACAAATTTGTCTCACACAGAAAAGTCTATCAAAGTATAAATCTGTCTCCCACAGATAAACCCTAGGTTTTGTTCCGTCTTAAGATATGAAATCAAGGTGAACAGGAACCAATTGATAATCCGGTCTTATATTTCCGAAGAACAGCCTAGATTAATCAATCACCTCTCTACAATCCTTCCTGACTACACATGTGGTTTGTCTAGGAATCACAAACGGTGAGACGAAGATGTTTGTGACTTCTTTATCTTGCCTATCTGAGAACTCTCATGATCTCAAGCCAATCAAATATTTTACTCGTAAGATAGAAGATGCAAGATCATATCACATAACTATGATTAAAGTAGTATCAGTCTGGCTTCACAATCCCAATGAAGTCTTTAAGTCGTTAACCTGGTTTTAAAGAAGAAAACCAAAGGTTAAAGGAGAATCGACTCTAGCGAGCGCACTAGTATCACACAGACGTGTGGGGATTATTTTTGCACAATGCTAGATGTCTCCTTTATATAGCCTTCAAATCAGGATTTTTCCTTAGTTACAAAGCAATCCATATTCACCGTTAGATGAAATCTGATTTAGATTCAAGCTAATATTTCTCAACCGTTAGATCGAAAACTTAGCTTGTCACACACACTTGGGTAGACGTTTACTGGATTTGTGAAAACCATGCCCAAACGTGTATGTGTATGTTGGTTCAACATAGCAACCCAAAAGGTTAACCATATGAGCATTTCATTTTAACCTTGTTCTCCTTCACCATAACTAGTTCAATTGACTCAAATGAACTAGTTAAAGAGTTGTTCAATTGCTATGAGATCTTATGTAACTACACAAGACACAATTGAAACAAATATGATTCAATTCGATTGAATCGTCTCATGAACTTTATAGCCACAGTTTGCATATATCATACCTTAGTAATTTAAGTTTCATGCTCAGAGCACATCTTTAGATCATAACTACTTAAGCTCAGAAACAAGTTCGCGGACTTAAGACAACCGGTGGAGTTTTCCAAACTCAGCAGAAAATCTCGGCAAGGAGGCTTTCGCCAGTTCGCGGACTAGGTTCGCGGACTGAGTTCGCGGACTTACACGCAAACGATTTGTTGGAAAATCCCAGCAGAAATTCTCGGTCGAGAACTTCCGTCAGTTCGCGGACTGGGTTGGCGGACTTAGCAAAGCCAATTCCTCCGGTTTCTCTCAATCAACAAAGTTCGAAAACTTCAGATTAAGGAATACATGGTTCTGTAATCTAAACTCTAATTCCAATCATTGACACATTCTCAGAGGACGTTATATAGCCGTTATTCACATACCGTTTCACGTCAGAGCAATTCTCAAAGTAATTGAAACTTTTCATGACTTTCGTCACTAGGTGAAGATAAATTTGATCAAAGAGAAACGCTTTACCAACACATGATTTCGATATATAGATAGGCGAGATATACTCGGCTCTAAATATCAAATGTGTATGATCCAGTCTATATAGCATACGACTTTTGTCTCATAAGAAGTAGGAGATAGAAGAGATAGACTTTTGAGTGATAGATAAGTTCAAGTCTCCACATACCTTTTTGTTGATGAAGTTCCACGGTTCCTTGAGTAGATCTTCGTCGTTGTATGATGAATCGCCATGAAGTCCTTGAGCTCAACTACACTTTTCTATCCTAGTCCGAGACTTAGCTATGTAGGCTAGAAATCAAGACTCATAGTTTTGATCACTAACATTGACAAACATGCTTTATATAGAAACGCATGCGAGGTCGACCGAGCTATTGTTGTAGTTTTTTTTCTAGTGATAAGTAAAAGTTCTTTGCTCGGACTTGTAAAGATTTAAAAAAAACAAAAATATATACACAATATTTGTCACAGGATCAAGATACACTAGCACACAGGATTCCACCATTAATCATTCACACAATTCATATATTTATTCGAAACAATTATAGCTCAAATCATAAGGACTCTCATTCTTGCCAAGGTAGATTTTTAGAATATTTATTGTATATCACTAACATGACGCATCAAAAGCACTACGACCAAGCATACATCATCATACGATATCACAACCAATTAAGAAAAATCATAAATCGATTAATAAAAAGTGCAAGTAGTCAAAAAAAGAATTAATATAATTATCATATGCGTAAAGAACGACTTTCTCCATCATCCCAGTATTGGGGTTTAGCTAATCATAATAATCATGTTCTCAAAATATATATTTGATGCTCAAAGTATGATTAATAGAGTCAAAAGTTATAAAACAGTGGTTCTGAGACTCACAAAACACGTCCAGAAAGAACCGATACCAGAAAACTGCCGCTAAACTGCGACACTTCTCTACTGCTGCTGGAACTGTTGAAAAACGACGGTCTTTGGCCGTCCGTTCTTCGTGTTCTTGAGCTCCTCCTTCTTCTTCAGCAGCAGCAGGTGAACAATCCTGCAAGTACCTATTTCTTCGCCTCTGCAACCTCCCTGTGGTCTCCCAATCGACCCTAAACTCTCTACACCCTCTCTAGTAGACCCAAAGAGCCTATTTATACCCAACAACAGCTCCAAATATCGCCAATAACTCCAATATAATTCTTCATTATGCGGGCAGTGAATAACAATATTTTCCGAATATTTTCTTACCAAACTTGGAATTTCTTGCGTAAACTTCCTCCCTTCACGACCCAAAGTGATGCTCGAGCCATTCCACATCATCAGAACACGTCCATAACTCTCCATGACGCGTGATTATCATCCTCCAGTGCATGCTTTCCCTGTTTTGAACTCGAGAATCAAAACACGTATTCCAACGAAATTTGATCGAAACCACCACCCAAACTTTGTTCCTTATGCCAAATCACATCTTTCTGCCAATTTTCAGCGATTGAATCGCACTCTAACCCATTCATTTTGAAAATCAAAATTCTGCCAGTTGAAAACTGCATTTCCCGTCAAAAACACAAATTCAAATTGTTGAAGAAGGTGCCCCTTATCCAGAGTGCTGGGGTGCGAATATCAATTGCGGTGGAAATAGTAATTTTTCTGGGTTCCCCCGGGACATTTCAGGGACGCTTCCGATGCATTTCTGAGGTGCCTCCGGTACATTATCCTGGGGTGTAAAACACTACTTTTCGAGCTCATTTCGCCGCAAAGGCTTATTTCTCTAAAAACATCTACAAAAACACAAAATAACACAATAAGTACTTAATCGAGTCTAACAATATAGAATATTGAGAACAAAATAGACACATAAATGCGTCTATCAAATACCCCCAAACTTATTATTTGTTAGTCCTCGAGCAAAACTAATAAAAAATAAATAAAACCGAGTTAATCTCGGGAGGGTTTACCAGAGGTGTACCCACAAAAACAATACTCCAGACCCTAGCTATCTATGTCGAACCTTGGAAGGCACTAAAGAATCTCCTTGGTTGGCTTACAATCACTGACTACAGGAGGATGTACCCTGATGCGAAATTCCAATTGATGTACACGAGTTTACACTCGAGCATACTAAAATTCATATAAAGTGACAGAGCTCTACTCAGATAGTTGCACTATGGACATCATATTCGGAGTCAAACTAATCATATGGATAGAAAAAGGAGATGGAAATAGAAAAATGTAGATGGTTTTGATGTTAACCAAATGATCGATGTTTCACATATCTGTCTGAAGACCACAGCCAGAATGAACCTATCCTAATGGACTGAGATACCGGGCTGACTAATATCAACACAACTGGCATATACAAGGGAACCAGTGGTCAATAACTTAAATCTAGATCAACAAACTGGCAAATACAAGGGAACCAGAAGTTGACTACACAGAACAATAACCATTTTTTTTTAAAACTTAACGCATGAATAGATCTTTTTGATCCAAGCGCATGCTTCTTGTCAGCAGATTACACGATAGTTCCCACGGGTCCTGCATTCCACGCTTGCTTAGGAGACGGAAACAGGGAGAACACACGCATATTGCTATCCAAGTGTTAATATTTATTCTGATTGGTCTAACTGGTCCGGTCTTTTTTTTAGTAACTCAGTCACTCTAATTCACCCTAGCATTGGTAACAACTTGAATCGTGTGCCCCACCTAATCACTTAGAGAAACATAGTTTAAAAAGAAAAAAAAAATAAAAAAAAAAATGAAAAGGACTCAACGAGATATGGTGAAACTATCATGTTATTACTAACACCTGAGCTCTGTTTTTATGAATAGACTCTTTCGATGTTTCCATCTAATCAGATTGGTTCCTCAACTCCTATAACCAAGATGTTCCCATCCACTTAGATTGGTTAGTGCAAACCTTAATAGGCATAAATTTCTAGGCTCTGGAGTTTAATAATTGCAACTAAAAAGTTTCTCCCCTACCCCCAAACTTAAATCTAACATTGTCCTCAATGTTCTAAAGATAATATTAAAAGCATGAACAAGGAGAAACTGTCACTATTTGAAGCAAAATAGTTAAGGAAAGATATTACCGTGTTGCGTGTGAATGGGTTACCTCCCAAGAAGTGCTAAGTTTAAAGTCTTTAGCCAGACTTAGGAAAGGATTAGTCAACTCTAACCATAAAGTAACAGTCGAAATAACTGTGGGTCTTCAAAACCAAATAGAGATGACCATAGGAAACTGCAGTGAACCAAGAAAATGGACAAGAATAGCATGCCCTTACCTAGTTTCCTGAAAACTATCGCTAATTGCGGTTCAGGTTCAGGTTCTATTAAAGGGTCTAAATAAAATATTTTCATTGGCTGCGTTTCTTCATAGATGGGATCCGAATCACTAGGTCTTAGAGTCTGTAAAAACTCAAATACGAACTTAGAATCACGAAGTAATAACCTAAATAATTGCGGATCCTCTAAATCAATCAGATATGACTTACATAGTTGACCACAGTGAGAGTAGTGGTCATTCTTAGGAAAATGTGTCGATTCTATTAACCTAAAGTACTTAGGCTTATTCTCAGAACTTAATATTCGACTCATTTGAAACGTTCCCACAGTTGGAAGAAAACTATTTGGTGGGAAAACAAAGTCAATATGGGTATCATAGCCTGGGAAAACCACATCAACCAGAGGATGGGTTTCTAATAACTGAACTCCTTCATGGACATCATTAGGCTCGAGAAAACGAGCATGAAGGTAATCTTGTAAAATGGTCGAGGCACAGATATCAAGTCCTAAGTGTGGGGACTTTCTGAGAGTTAAAGGTAAGGCACTAGGGAAGTGATAATCACCCCCAAACTTAGAGTTTTCAGTGTCTCTAGATAGACCTCTGATTATTTCTTGAATTTCCGTATCTTCAGAGTCCTTAAAATATTCAAGAGATTCTTCTAAGTTATTATCGGCTTTGTAAAAAGGAAATACTACATCGTCTAAAACGAGGGTATCTCTAGTCAAATCCTCGTCCTTTTGAACAGGTGAATAATTATTAAAATTATTTGGATTTGAACTAGAAATAATATTATCATTGTAAAGCTCAATTTGAGTAACCATTTCCTGATCACTATTCCTACATAAGTATGATTTTCCATCAACACTATCCTCATCATAATAACATGAAAAACATCGAACCTCATCAAAAAAAGTAGTATCACCAATTCTAACCTCGTCATCTTGATTATGAAAATAACTATCCTCATTTTTAAGGGTATTATTGGAAACACTATATTGGAAAGTAAGATTATTTCGAGCAAGTCTTTCGTTCGTCTTAGCCATCAGCTTGAGGGATTCCTCTATAGAAAGTTCACTCATTATTGTAGTTCTTTCATCTATAATTACACTATTCATCTCAGCTAACTTACGCGTCGACTCAGCTAACTCCCTGAGGGACTCTTCTAAAGGAGGAATAGGAACAGAGGGATCATAAAAAGGACTACTTTTCAGTAGTTTGATTGTATCCTCTAGAGACGAAGAACTAGTACTATAATCTTCTTGCTCGTAAGACTGATGCATGTGTGGATAGTAATTGGGCTCACCAGGGTATGACCCATATCCTTCCAAAGGATGGCGTTCCCAAGCACTATTCCCAACATGGTCATAAAAAGGATGATGTCCATATTCAAATTCAGGTCGATAATCATTGTATTGGCTTCTATCATACCAGTTCGACATTCTTAATTGCAAGGGAATTCTACACAATCACAAACAAGGCTGACTCGACCAAATCAAACCTATAAAATCTAGCAAACAACAAGCATGATGGCTCCACTTAGATTGTTTCTAGACTTGCTTCTATCTCTCGAAGGGGAATTCGTTACAATTTAAGCAAACCCATCTGGAATCAATCCGAGTCAAAGTAAGTTGAATTGAGGCGAGGGAAGCTCAGTGGAGCTTTGATACCCAAGGCCTCACCGCTATCACAACGCGGCGCAGTCACGCATTCAAATCACAGAAACCATTATGAACTTCAAGGTGTGCTTAAGAAAAGTAACCAATATCCTTCGAAATTTTTTCCTAATAAGCGCGTTACCCTATCGGTCTCGTTCTATTCAAGTTTTAAGCTTGGGTTCGCGTTAGGTTTCTTTTTCCTAAGGCGGACAGGAAGGGAGCGGTGATGAAATCCGATCCCTTATCTTGTATTGGCCAGGCCTTTCCCTTTACTAATAATTTAAAAACAGTCCAAATTCGTCCTCAATCAATGAATCACCTTAAGGAATGCAGTAACTCGCTTACAGGAGATTCACGAGTGTTTCGATGGACTTACCTCCCGTACCATACGGGGGATGAACCGTTGAAGTCGACTCGGGCCACGACTCCTATGTCATGTACGAACCCGAGGGGACGAGACGATATAGTAATCGTCGTCCTTCCCTGCACACAGTTTATATATAATTTTTTTTATTAATAATAAGACCCTTCCGTAGGGTTAAAAAAAGCATAAAGTCCGATTGTCCAGAATAAAGTCCAAATAAAAAGTCCAAAAATTATGAAAAATAAAGCCTATTTACAAATTCTAAAATAAATAAATAAAAGCTACATACAAAAAAAATAATAATAATAAAAATTAAATCCTAAAAAAAAAAAAATTATGTCTTTTTTTTTCTTCTCTTTTAGCTTTTAGCTTTAAGCTTTTTGTTCCCAAGTCCTTAGTATTCCACTTCGAACCTGTAAATCAAAGACACAAAAAGAAACGTAAAAAGGAACAAATAATAGTAAAAAAAAAACCTAAAAACAAATCTATAAACAAGTCCGTGTCGGCGGCGCCATTTTGTCGTAGTTTTTTTCTAGTGATAAGTAAAAGTTCGTTGCTCGGACTTGCAAAGATTTAAAAAAAAAACAAAAATATATACACAATATTTGTCACAGGATCAAGAGACACTAGGACACATGATTCCACCATTAATCATTCACACAATTCATATATTTATTCGAAACAATTATAGCTCAAATAATAAGGACTCTCATTCTTGCCAAGGTAGATTTTTAGAATATTTATTGTATATCACTAGCATGACGCATCAAAAGCACTACGGCCAAGCATACATCATCATACGATATCACAACCAATTAAGAAAAATCATAAATCGATTAATAAAAAGTGCAAGTAGTCAAAAAAAGAATTAATATAATTATCATATGCGTAAAGAACGACTTCCTCCATCATCCCAGTGTTGGGGTTTAGATAATCATAATAATCATGTTCTCAAAATATATATTTGATGCTCAAAGTATGATTAAAAGTCAAAATTTATAAAACAGTGGTTCTGAGACTCACAAAAAACGTCCAGAAAGAAACGATACCAAAAAACTGCTGCTAAACTGCGACACTTCTCTACTGCTGCTGGAACTGTTGAAAAACGACGGTCTTTGGCCGTCCGTTCTTCGTATTCTTGAGCTCCTCCTTCTTCTTCAGCATCAGCAGGTGAACAATCCTGCAAGTCCCGATTTCTTCGCCTCTGCAACCTCCCTGTGGTCGCCCAATCGACCCCAAACTCTCAACACCCTCTCTAGTAGTCCCAAAGAGCCTATTTATACCCAACAACAGCTCCAAATATCGCCAATAACTCCAATATAATTCTTCATTATGCGGGCAGTGAATAACAATATTTTCCGAATATTTTCTTACCAAACTTGGAATTTCTTGCGTAAACTTCCTCACTCCACGCTCCAAATCGATTCTTTACGACCCAAAGTGATGCTCGAGCCATTCCACATCATCAGAACACGTCAATAAGAAAAATCGACTTCGTTGTATAGTGCTCAACATAAGACACACAATGGAGCCTTCACTGTAAAACATAACAAAATGGATCAATGAGGATCAATACCGTGGATAACATACAAGGATCTATTTTATTTTCCATCATAACGACATAATAGACTTTATCCTTGTCAAACAAAAGATTTTATCCTATTTTCCATCAAATACATGACTGCATAGGCATAACTTTTGTAATTGTTAAAAGTCCATTCGTCTTTTCATCAATACGAATACTAATTCATGAACGACTTTACTTTTGACAGCATATGGGACCTTCAAGTTCACGGATGCAAACAATACATATCCCATAATCAAATTGCAGTATCACAAAATCATAACGATAAATACTGCAATAACATCATCCTACAAATATTTTTAGAATTTAATACCAATAAACCTAAAAAATAACATAAGAAGATGAAAACAAAAATAACTATGTGTAGTCACAATCATCGCTATATAAAACCCTAGTTATTCTTCCAACTAATCCAAATAGAAGACTTACTAGGTATTGTAGATCTTTCTCAGGGCATCTACAGAAAACTCCTTCTTGTTATTGAAAAACCCATTGATTATGGGATCCTTCAATTCCTCTAAATCTTCAGAAATATCAGTTAACTCACTAAGTTACCTTTTTAGATCATGCAAGGTATTCTTGGTTAGAGACAACCTTTGTTCATAGTGAGTTATTTCTTCCACAGAGGAAATGATTCGAGATTTTAAATCATTTCTTTTGCTGATGAAGTCTTTCACCATTTCTCTAAAATGATCATCAACACGACAACCAGAAAAGAGACAGTTAGAGGAAGAAATTTTTCTATTGAATGTAGACTTATTCTTTATCATCCTTGAGGAAGTAATTCCTTTGTACAGATATACGTTGACTGCCTCTACTGCATTACTTTTGGAAGTTCCTCTACTTACAGGATCCATGAAAACGTATGAGAGGAAAGAAGAAGATAAGAAGATTTAAAAGTGTCAAACCTTGATCCTTGACACAGTCTTCCACAGTTTAAGGATCCACAATCAATATCGTTAGCATGATATTTTCTTAACAAACAAAGATACATACTTGACCCACAAGATGTAGAGCCTCAATTCTCTCAAGCTAAGAATGAGGGTGCAGGAGTCTCTGAGCTCAACCAGAGACAAAGTGATCCAGATGCCCCCTTGCTTGTCAAGGCTTGTTGCATAAACAGGTGTCCTCCTCCTTCTGATTCTGGAAGCATTGGTTTTGCACGACCTTTGATTATTTAGATTCAACTTTTGCATGTTCTCTTGTAGTTTAGAAATTCTTTTGTTCCTCTGCTTGAACCTCCAACACATGTTTTGAACATGATTTTCATTTCCACAAAACGAACAAACCGGCGATCCTTTATCTTGTTGAAGTGCCTTCTGTTTATCACAACTTCCATCCTTTGTTTTCCCATGACACTTAGGAACATAGTTGATGATACATGCAGTCTTGTTATTAAATCCTAGACCATCAGTGTTTTCAAAGGATTTCTGACCAAATAACATTGCTGAGATTTTATCAGAACTTCCAGATAATCGTTGAAGATCATATTTGAGAGTATTAATATATTTTTCCTTTAGAAAAATGGTCCTAGTGAGTTGATCGTTAAGACAATCTATCTCAAGATCTTTCACTTGGATTAAAGATTCCAGTTTCTTCAATAAAGCTTTTAGTTGAAGATTTTCTTGAAGGACCTCTTTGTTCAAGAAATCGAAAATCTCTTTGTCAAACTCAATTTCTGAATCAGATTTTGAGTGTATGGAGGTTTCTGCTGCGAGGGCTGTAGAATCACATCCAACAGACGTATTCAAGATGTCGACACAGAGAGATTTATCTTCCATATAATCTTTATAAGCACTAGATGACAAGGGATGTTTATCACATCTAACGCTCCTTTTTAAAAAATCCTTGATCATTTCTGTTAATAACGGTTTATTGAACTGATAACCAGATGAACAACACTCATCAGCCCAAGATAAGTTAGAGGATTTACTTGTCTCGGAAACAACATTTGAATCAAGTGTTTGAACAGAAATTGGATCACGAATTGTCACATGTCCACAGGAGGTATTCATGGTAGGAGTGTTGAGGTTGTTCCCTCAATTGATGGCATGTTTCTTAGAAACGTATCTCTTGTCAAATACAGTTTCTAAGATATCTCAGGATTCTTTAGACTTAGTGCAAGTGGCCACATAGTACTGAAGATCTGGGGTAACGGCATGTCTGATAGCATTTAATCCAAAAGAGTTTTGCATTGCAGCAAGAGATTCTTAAGGACTATAACTACCAACATCCTTTGGTATAGATACATCTTCTTTTTTATTAACCGGAGGATTATAGCCGTTAACAATACATAACCAGGTTTGAAAATCACATGCTTGAAGATAAACACACATTGCAACTTTCCATGCTGAGTAGTTTGAGCCATCAAAGACTGGTGGTACGTTAATAGATATAGCACCTCTGACCATAGAGTCAGATCGCTACAAACACAAACTGATGAGGTCTTTAACGTGTTTGCCAGCTGTGATACCAATTGAAAAGCGGGGGTCTAACAACACCACCCAATATTTCTCTTAGCAATCTGTATGGACTAACTCCGAAATACTTTGCTAGAGAATCAATTAGACAGTCAGACTCAATCTAGATAAAAGTATCTCAAGGAGTTAATATATCTCTCTTGATTTGATTTTACTCAAGATAAAAACAATAGCAAGTCTTTATCAAATACAAGGAATAACTTGGACGGTACCAAAGACCAATGTCCAAGGATCAATCAATATCCATCAACAACCAATTGATGATCACGAACGCACAACCTGTATTATTTCAATTATATAAAATATAATGCGGAAAAGAAATAACACAGACACCAGAAATTTTGTTAACGAGGAAACCGCAAATGCAGAAAAACCCCAGGGACTAGTCCAGATTGAATACACACTGTATTAAGCCGCTACAGACACTAGCCTACTCCAAGCTAACTTCGGACTGGGTACAGACACTACCCCGGGACAGTTGTACTCCTACGCCTCTGATCCTAGCAGGATAATGCACACTTGATTCCCTTAGCTGATCTCACCCACAACCAAGAGTTGCTACAACCCAAAATCGCAGACTTGATAATAAACAAATCTGTCGCACACAGAAAAGTCTATCAA
This sequence comes from Papaver somniferum, assembly GCF_003573695.1. Taxonomy (NCBI): domain Eukaryota; kingdom Viridiplantae; phylum Streptophyta; class Magnoliopsida; order Ranunculales; family Papaveraceae; genus Papaver; species Papaver somniferum. Next base: position 141,841,092 of record NC_039367.1, read on the forward strand.
AGGATAAATATGTCTCCCACAGATAAATCCTAGGTTTTGTTCCGTCTTAAGATATGAAATCAAGGTGAACATGAACCAATTGATAATCTGGTCTTATATTCCTGAAGAACATCCTAGATTAATCAATCACCTCTCTACAATCCTTCCTGACTACACAGGCGGTTTTTCGAGGAATTACAAACAGTTAGACGAAGATGTTTGTGACTTCTTTATCTTTCCTATCGGAGAACTCTCACGATCTCAAGCCAATCAAAGATTGTACTCGTACGATAGAAGATGCAAGATCAGATCACACAACTATGATAAAAGTAGTATCGGTTTGTCTTCACAATCTCAATGAAGTCTTTAAGTCGTTAACCTAGTTTTAAAGAAGAAAACCAAAGGTTAAAGGAGAATCGACTCTAGCGAGCGCACTAGTATCACACAGACGTGTGGGGATTAGTTTGCACAATGCTAGATGTCTCCTTCATATAGCCTTCAAATCAGGGTTTTTCCTTAGTTACAAAGCAATCCATATTCACCGTTAGATGAAAACCTGATTTAGATTCAAGCTAATATTTCTCAACCGTTAGATCGAAAACTTAGCTTGTCACACACACTTGGTTAGACATTTACTGGGTTTGTGAAAACCATTCCCAAACGTGTACGTGTATGTTGGTTCAACATAGTAACCCAAAAGGTTAACCAAATGAGCATTTCATATTAACCTTGTTCCGCTTCACCATAACTAGCTCAATTGACTCAAATGAACTAGTTAAAGAGTTGTTCAATTGCTGTGAGATCTTATGTAACTACACAAGACACACTTTAAACAAAGATGATTCGATTCGATTAAATCGGCTCATGAACTTGATAGACACGGTTTGCATAAAGTATTCCTTAGTAATTTAAGTTTCATGTTCAGAGCACATCTTTAGATCATAACCACTTAAGCTCACAAACAAGTTCGCGTACTTAAGACAACCGGTGGAGTTTTCCAAACTCAGCAGAAAATCTCGGCAAGGAGACTTTCGCCAGTTTGTGAACTAGGTTCGCGGACTGAGTTCACGGACTTACACGCAAACGAGTTGTTGGAAAATCCCAGCAGAAATTCTCGGTCGACAACTTCCGTCAGTTCGCGGACTGGGTTCGTGGACTTGGCAAAGCCAATTCCTCCGGTTTCTCTCAATCAACAAAGTTCGAAAACTTCGGATTAAGGAATACATGGTTATGTAATCTAAACTCTCATTCCAATTATTGACACATTCTCAGAGGACGTTATATATCCGTCATTCACATACCGTTTCACGTCAGAGCAATTCTCAAAGTAATTGAAACTTTTCATGACTTTCGTCAAAGCGGAACGCTTTACCAACACATGATTTCGAGATATAGATAGGCGAGATATACTCAGCTCGAAATATCAAATGTGTATGATCCAGTCTATATAGCATACGACTTTTATCTCATAAGAAGTAGGAGATAGAAGAGATAGACTTTTGAGTGATAGATAAGTTCAAGTCTCCACATACCTTTTTGTTGATGAAGTTCCATGGTTCCTTGAGTAGATCTTCATTGTTGTATGATGAATCGCCATGAAGTCCTTGAGCTCAACTACAGTTTTTTATCCTAGTCCGAGACTTAGTTATGTAGGCTAGAAATCAAGACTCATAGTTTTGATCACTAACATTGACAAACATGCTTGAGATAGAAACGCATGCGAGGTCGACCGAGTTATGATCTAACAATGGTGGCGCTATAGACGACGTCATGACGGCGTTAAATCAGTCGATCCTGATTGGCTCGATCTGTGACAGTGTTAGATTTAACTGACGTTGTTAGAAATGCTAACGGAATTTGCTGATGACGTCAGTAACTGTTGACGAGGGTGATATTCACCTCTGACGTAAGTGGGTGAACCAAGCCGCTAAAGTGGGTGAATATTCCCTGACGTGGTGAACAGAAATGCTGACGTGGGTGTACGAAACCCGCTGTAGTGACTTTCCGCCGGTCGTTGCCACCGGTGGTGAACGTCGGCAGTTGCCGCCGGCTTTTTCTGATTTTTTTTTTTATTTGAACCTTTTCGCCACGGTTTTCACGAACTGTGATCTTTTTTTTTGAACTTTTTGTAACAGTTTGGTAACAGTTTTTTGAACTGTTGTCTTTTCTTTGAATCCTTTGCAACAGTCTTTGTGAACTGTTGTCTTTCCTCAAGACCTTTCCGCCACAACTTTGCTTCTCCTTTTGTGATGTTTTCAGGAACTTTTTGCGATGCCTTTCTGGAGGTCCTCTCTAGGGTTTTCAAACGCCTAGAGATGTAGGAAATATTCTCAACACTGCGTCATTCGGGAAGCAAATTTTTTCGAACTTTGCACTTGAACATGCTGCGGATCGAACATCCTGGCAACAATCTTGGTGATTTTCTCTCCATCTTTTGTCATGGACCGAACATCCCGACAATAGTTTCAACAACCCATGTAGTGGTATAGTTTGGGTGGTTTCCAAAGGTAATAGTTTCAGCAAATCTCGAACTGCGAATCTGGACTGCAGCAGTTGCGACCAACTGGACTACAGTAATTGCGAATACCTAGTCTGCAGCAGCTGCGATCAGCTGGACAGCAACAATTGCGATCAAACTGGACTGCAACAGTTACGATCAACTGGACTGCATCAGTGATTTTTCAAGACATTCAAACTGCTTTTCGACAGAAACGATTTTGAAGCATTCTGTACTACTTTTCTCAACGGGAAAACACGATCCTTTTTCTCGTAATCCCCTTAGTCGGCGCCAATGTTTGCATCCAGAAATATTCCCAGGAACTAAACACGATGATTTTCATGTTGTAGATGGAAACAAGGCTAATAACAGAAAATAGTCAAGAGTGACAGACACAAATTTAACGTGGTTCGGCATGGTTTTCCTACATCCACCGACGAATCCCCTTGGGGGTGAATTTTATTGATATTAGAATTACAATAGTATTTTTTTCTCATTGCTCGCCTCCCCCCTCTAGCCCTCAGGACCTCCTTATTTATACAATTGAATTCCTAATTTCAATATAAACTTAAATTCTGCATGAAACTGCTCATTCATGCCTCCATGTTAAATTCTGCATGAAACTGCTCATTCATGCCTCTATGTTAAATTCCGCATGAAACTGCTGGAATGAATACTGCATGCCTCCTGGCCATGCCTTGCATTAATTCTGCATGCTGACAGACTGGATTGATGATTGACAGGAAGAATGGGCTGGCAGTATGGATGGGAGTTGGTTGACAGCGCATCTGGCAACATGGCTAGAAACTGGATGGCAGTGCGGCAGAATACTTGGATGGAAATTGGTTAGCAGCACTGCTGGCAATATGACTGAAAATTGACTAGAGGTACGACGTGCAACCTGACTTTGACAGTTGACCAACGGTTGACTTTGACCATTGACCGGTCTTCGTAATACTGGGCAGGCTGGTGGGCTGCTTCGGTTAACTGGTTAAAGGGCTTGGATGACAGTTGAACAGTGGACCAGGCAACATTCTGGCCCTATATGCGGCAATTTTATTCATGGTACAAACATGATAATTACGTTCTTTGAAAATTTATATAGTGAATTATAGACAAGAGTTCATTTCTGAATTTAATTAATACAGGATCTTATATCGTATAGTTAGCTTCTTGTTGCGATGCGTTTCGTGATTTATTCTTAATGGTAAACAAAATGCTAACTTTGATATATCCCGGGAAATTGAGAGTTTTCCCAGTAATCTTAGGCTTACAGATTTCTAGGAAATCTATTCGACTGTTGGTATAAAAATTGTGAACACTAATACATCTTTGGATCTAATTGTTTATACATGTTTGGTCTGGTTATAACCATTGAGCTCAACCGTTTTGTCTACTGAAAGGAATATGTTGACACATAGAGGCTCACAGGCTGACATATAGACTGCAATTGATGTGTTTTGCTATTTTGATAACAAGAGTACTTCTCTTGAGCATAATTCACCATTGAGTCAGTGTTGATTGATTACATTTAATAATTTCATGACTTTACTCTCTCTCTCTCATTGTCTGATTCATTTTGGAGGTGGCCTATCTTTGCTTTCTTATTGTACATTTTGCTGGTGTTCAGTAAAAATGTTATGAGCATCATTTCGGACTGGCTGTGAGGCATTTGACTATTCGATTCCGAGCATCATTTCGGACTGGCTGGGGGCACCCATTAGGTGTTATTTTTGGTGGATCAAAAGACCCATCTGATCTCAGTCGTGGTTCCTGGGTTTCTCTAGGACACTGAATAACAATGAGCGCTAGTGCTTTGTATCGACCCGTAAGTGGCATTACCTATCTGGTGATATATTACTGACATTAGGCACACTTGTTGATTTCTCTAGGTTTTTGATCCAAGTCTACAAATAGTTTTCATGTTTAATAATCAGCCGTGAGATTTTTTATCTAGAATTCTTAGGTTTGTACACTTGCACTGATCTTGGGCGTGCCGTTTTTGTTTGTTTTGTTTAAATCTCTGGCCACTGATCATTAAGTGTCATTTTTTACTATCTCGTTATTTCTTTGAGAAATTGGATCAATTGCCAAATATTTTTAAAACATGGTTATAATGGACGAATAAAAATTAGTATGGGTGAGAAATGGACATCAAAAAAATAGTAACAAATGAATCTGGATCCATCGTGGCTTAAATTTAAAAAATAGTGAGTGTGAAACTAGATGCATCATGATGTAAATTAAAAATAAAAAGAGTATTTGAAAACAGGCAGGATGAAACTGTTTACATCCTGGTCATTTTTACATTCTCGTCCATTTGAACAGTATCAAATTTTACGTGTCTTTTTCACCAAGGAATTACCGTTATTGTGTTAATTGACCAAGTTTGTGTATTTTCTTTTGGGATCTTCTTTTTATTATTTTTAATTTATTATTATTAGATAATAAGAGTTTCTCAAAGTTGATTTTATTTGGCGTTGCAGCACCATCATCTGAAACAAACACTACTTTGATGCTCGCATTCTACTCCAAATTTGTCATCCTTCCTGATGAGATGGGAACAACTATAAGGTGGTTTAAACTAGCAACTCTGGCTATTGATTTTGGGAATTATGGATTTCTGTAGATTTTCTTTTATCACCTGGATATGTTTTTGGCTTTTGTTATGTTGATGTTGCACTTTTGTTGTTGGTCAAGGGCTATGTTGTTATTTAGGATTTTTCCCATTTTATAGGAAATACCATTATGTCCTAGAAATAATATATTAGAGAGAGTCTAGTCCAATTGACCCAATCAATTGTCTGTTTGATCCTATTTGGTAATATAAATTATAGTTTGGTCCTAAAAATTATAGTTTGGTCCTAGGGTGATGTCATGGATGATGTAAATGTTATCTTGTAGTGGCAGAAATACCCTTATATTATTGTTTTGTCCTAGAAAATAATGGTTTGGTCCTTGGGGACCACATATATACAAAAATCAATGTAAAATATCTTACTTTTCATATTCACATTCTCTCTCTTCTTTTCCAGGTCTCGTTCTTTTTTTCCTCTCGAATCTTTTTTCTCTGCTCATGTTGAACGCAACCAAGACGAGATGATGTTTTCTTTTTTTGTTGTTGTTTTGTTGAAGATGATGATGTGTTGTAGTTGAAGATGATAAAGATGATGTTGATGATGTTGTTGAAGATGGTGTTTGTTGTTGATGTTATTGATTACGATCTTGATTTTGAATGTTTTTGTCTCTACTGATGATGATGAAGAAGATGAAGAAGATAAAGATTTGTTGCTGCTGCTGCTGTTGACGATGAAGACGACGATGAACTTTATCTATTTTATGAAGACGGCGACGATATGTTTTGATGAAGACGACGACGACAACGAAGATGAACCCGATCTGTTTTGATGAAGACGATGGAAGATGATGTTGCTGTTGGTGTTTTTGAAGACGACGATGTTTCTGCTGCTGTTGAAGACGTCGAAGAAGATGAAGATGATATTGCTGATGTTTTTATATGGACTTCATTTCAGAAATGAAGTATGTTTTTTTTAGGTTTTTATATGGACTTCATTTACAGAATGAAGTCTGTTTTTTTAGGTTTTTATATGGACTTCATTTCTGGAATGAAGTCTGTTTTTTTAAGTTTTTATATGGACTTCATTTCTGGAATGAAGTCTGTTTTTTAGATTTTTATATGGACTTCATTTCTGGAATGAACTGCTACAAGAAAATATGTAAAAATTAACACGGAAGGGTATTTTTGTCAGTTTAATATTTTCAAATAATTATGGACCAAACAGTAAAAGCGTTTGACCAAAGAACCAAACAGACATGGACCCACCTAAAAAAAGGACCAAACAATATTTTTCCCATTTTATTACGCACAGCTCAGGTGAAATATCCCATTTTTGACTAATCTGTTATTTAGAACCGTTCTTTCCCCTTCATGGCAACCATGAGAGGCTAATGGGCCTTTAGTGATGCTGATCCATTAAATGAAGAGAAGAAACTGATGTTGTTCGAGTAGTATTACAGAATGAACTCAGGTGAAATACTCCAATCTACTTCTCCAACACCTTCTCTAGATTGAGCATTCACATCATCAGTTGCACCAGTTCATGTATTCTCAAACAAAGAGTAGTCCACACCAACATCACCCCCAAAAACGTCTTCCTTACCAGAATCCTCACCAACAACACACTTACCGTTGCATTTTTCTACCTTATAATTAGGTATATGGACCTCTTCACTTTCCGAAGAGTCACCAGACTTAGTACTCCTTTTCTTCTTTCTGCCCTCCCCCACCCATCCTACAACCACACATATTTAATTCAGTACAATATCACATACGACAACGTACTGCATATTTAATCCTTTCACAATCAGACAACTACCATGTGAATCATTAAAGAAATACAAAAAGAAAGGAATCTTCAAAGCTATATAGAGTGACTGGTAAAAACAAAAAGAAAAAAAAAACGAAAAAGAAGACAAGTGAAAGAAACAGCTAACGGATAATAGAGACGACAAAATCAATGTCAACACCATTATTTCATTTTTAAAACCGACAACTAAACAATCATTTTTCTACAGAACTTCTACAAAGGAGCTAGCATCTAAATAAAGAGAATGGAATAATACACATGTCACCAACTAAATTGATCATATCAAGAACAAAATACTTCATTTCAACCCTAGTTAGCAATTCGGCGTATTTCCGTATCGGTCGTTCCCGAATAATACGCCCGAACTACCATAAGTCCAAACCAGGTACTTGGCGAATAATTCGTGAATTTTACTAATTTCCGAATCATTACCCGATCCAATACTATTCAAAGCCCAAATCTACTCTATAACCCACTGATTTCAAGATATTAATGTTTTTTTTTCAAAAATGTGAACGATGGGATTCGAACTTCGCTCTCTTGCTTCCAATACTACACCTCAAGCCACTGCACTGGGTGTGTGTTGGTGTCAATTCTAAATATATTACGTATATAATCTTTTAAATCCCAAATGATACTCCCCCACACCAGAAATATATTTATTTATTAATTAATACATACCGAATTTTCAATACCGAACACAAATTAGTAAAATAAATTATACACGTACGTATGGCGTTCCGAATTACTCCCGACTCGCGAACCGTTGACCGAATTTTAGATCGAATTTAATTTTTATAAATCCGAATAATACTCGTACGATTGCCGTCCCGAAAGTATGCCGAACTCCGAATTGCTAACTAGGATTTCAACTACTTAATTTTTCAAATCTGACAGTAGATTTACTAAATTAACATTATAGAAACCCTAGAATTTAAGCACAAATCACAGATGGTTGAAATTAATGTATACCTGTATTTGGTAGAGGGGAAAATATGAAGTACTGATAATAAATGTAATCCCTCACTATTCTCTTCAATTGGATTATCGATCTTTCAATTAGTTCAAGTATGAGTCGCAGTCGCAGTAGCAGCCGTTCTACCAAAGAAGATAAACCAAACCCTAAAACTTTAGGTTCTCTTACCGCTGGAATATATACCCTACAAACCAATACATTTAATGCCATACACGTATTATATGATCAACGTGTATAATATGTTCCAGTCAGAGTGGCGGATAATCTTCCACGTCGCCCAAAGCATTCCATGGTTGTAATAACACGGGAAAAATATGGGTCCGTTTAAAAATGGATCGGATCTGTTAGACCCAGTTAAGTTTCTTAGAATCTTAATGGTGTTAGGATATTATGTCCTTAAACAATTTCATAAGGGTATTCTGGTAAAAATGTTAGGCAGTCAAAGTTAGCTTTCGACCCAAACGCATCAACTGCAACTTCTACGATCCAGACCCTAATATAACCAAAAAGATGCGACCCTTTTATAAAATAACTCAAAAGTAAATGGTTTTCCCTATATCCTATCCCTGGTTTTCCTATTTCCAATTTCCTTCCCAATTTCTACAATCAATTTACTTTTTAGTTTTGGTTTTTCCTAAACAAAACTAGTCATAAAAACCCAAGGTGACCAAACTTGTGGTACAAAAACCCCACTCAAATGTTGGGATCCATTAAAACTCCATCGTAAACAAAATTGATACAAAAACCCCAAATTTTTAAAAATTGATACAAAAACCCCAAATTTAAATGTTGGTTTCATCATAAAATTTGATGAAACCAAAATAAAATTTGATGAAATCAATATTTAAATTTGGGGTTTTTGTATTAATTTTGTTTTGATGGGGTTTTTGTGTTACTTTTGTTTTGATAGATTTTTTGTGGAAGGATGGTGACACCTCTGGGATTATAACTCGCGGACCGTTTCCTAAATACCACTCACAAAAGTCGAATACTCTGACTATCACTATGACCATATTTATTCTTCATCTTCATATTTATTCTTCATCTTCATCTTCAAACAAAATTAAAACCTATCAAGTTGGAAACCTTAAATTAGATTCGAATTAATAATTATAGTACACCTTAATCGGCAATTATTCGGTAAACCATTATTATGGTGATGATTTTATTTTTTTCTTTTGTTGGTACATCGAGTTAGGAACAGAACATGGCTGATGGATGCGTAGGTTTTTCTTTATTTTCATAATAAAATATGAGTGTAAGCTCTTGCTTAACGATCTTCCAGTATGGTGATGATGTTTAATTTGTTCTTTTGTTGATATATCTTTGCACTCATAGCCAGTCAATGTAATTCAGTTGTCAAATTAGTGTGTGATCCAACTATTAAGTGGACAAGGCTTGATTAATGGCTGAGATTATTCAAACCTCCTTTCGTCTCACGAATTCGAAAGTCTAAAATGTCAGGGAAGCTTTAATTAATAATTGTGTAAATCACGTTTGAACTAATCAGGGTTCAACTAATTTTTTTCATCAAAAAAACAAAAGTTGTTCAAATCGGTAACGATGGTGGAGATTGAGATCGAAACATTATCTAGGTATTTTTTGTTTGGTTAGATGTAAATAAATTGTCAAGAGACGGAACTTACGACATACGAAGTTTTATGTGGGTGGTATTTAGGATAATTAGGGATAGGAATTATTGGGATGGGAAAGAGGAAAAGTGGGATGGAAAATAGGGTAAACAACCAAGTAAATTAACAACTTTAATTAGAAAATCTATTTGATAGTTTAGCCAAATGGTGCGCATAATGAAGACTATTGAAATAATCATATAATTATGTTCATGGAAACAAGACCAATATATGATTGAGACGCTAAAATTGGAATATATATCTCGTACTGGCAGCTGTCAAGAATTCCAAATCCTTCTTTGAGCATGACTCAAGTCTTTAATGCCAGGCTTTCGATCTTCCTTGGATTCAGTCATCCATGTAGAATTCACCATCTGACACATCCCTGCGTTTCTGTCCTTCATCCATATCCTCCTCCTCCGCTTCTGGGGGTTCAGCTGTGGGTGGTGTCTCCTGAAACGGTACACTTGGAGCATGCTCCATTCTCGAAACTTGTTCCAACAGAAAGTTCCTCAACCTCTCTAAATTTCTAGGCGAGTTTTTATTCTCCATGTTGCTTGTTTCGAAATGGAGAGTATAGTCTGGACCATAGTACTCGCAATATTCGTTTTTGCGAAGTAGATTGTTATCAAGCTCCTTGTCTTCTCCCACTGCAACTGCTGTCTCATAACACCAACAGCGAGCGACATTACGAATGGTATAGCCTCCACCACCTAACACCATCAAAGGCACGTGAAGGACCTAAGGTAGCTTAGACAATCCGCATGACCCTCAATAGACAGGTTGAAACAACCCAACCTATCACCAGATAATGAATCTGCACCACATTGAAGAACAACCGCATTCGGCTGATAAACTTGCATCACTTTCTGAATAATTGAACGAAACAAACCCTTAAAGCTCTCATCATCAATACCGTCATCAAGAGGTACATTTAGTGCGTAATACTTTCCATCACGCACACCGATGTCGTTGAGATCACCAGTTCCAGGAAAATAACCCCCAAACTTATGAAACGAAACAGTCATGACTCTATTTGTAGTGAAAAAGGCCTCCTCTACTCCATCTCCATGATGCACTTCGATATCAACATACAAAACTCGTTCATGACGCTTGAGCAACTCAGGAATCCCTAAAGCGATATCATTAACATAACAAAACCCTGCCGCTTCACACTTTTTCGCATGATGCAAACCTCCAGCCCAATTCAAAGCAATGTCAGCGTTCTTATTATTTAATGCAGCAGCAGCACCAATAGAACCTCCAGCAGAAGCTTGACAAAACTCGAACAAACCTTCAAAAGCAGGACAATCATTTCCTCCAACATTAAACCTCTTTACGTCATCGCGTGATAAAGATTCAGGACTAACAGAAGATAAAAACTTGACATAATCATCAGAATGGAATTTGGCAATATCTTCAGGTTTAGCTGGATATGGAACCTGGATATCCATATGCCTATGAAGATCATAAGTAAGGATTAAACTATGCGCCATACGAATTCTATGTGGTTTCATCTGATGACCTGCTCCGTAACTATAATCACCTATTGTTGGTTCATAGAAATATGAAACCCTTCGTTTCTTGGCATCAACTCCTGCTGTTTGCAAAGAATTTCCTGACTTATCTTTCTCCATTAATTATCTTCTTGTCTCGAAACTATTATTCGTTCATAGATAGGTGCTCCATGGTTCCTGGTTTCCTGTTTTGTGTCAATTTCGGATTTCCTTTTCATGGTACGTAGGTAGGATACAAATTTGTAAGCTGTCAGTTTTAGTCGGCTAGTCCTGGTTTCTATACTCTGCATGTGTACTACGTACATAATAAAGAATTACTTTGGCACCAGATGGTTATTATTAGTCTAAAGCAAATTACATAATGAGTAAAAGAAAACAAAAAACCGATCTATTCGACATTATGACCAGACCAACCGAAATGGCTTCTTTTACTTTCACACAAAGAAATGGAATTTATATTTGGCAGAATAATCTTGTTTTTATCTAATGTTCAGTTGTGAAGAAGAAAAAAATTCAATTCTAGACTTTTAGGGGACAGGATTCTAACTCGGGTGCCGACTCAGTTTGCCTCTTTTTTTCTTCTTTTTTTCTTTTAGTTTTCACTGCGTAACTTCAGATCAGATACATGAAGAGTAAAGGTCTCCCTGCCGGCTAAAGTCACGGCTATGCAATTTAGTACCAACATACCCATGTCACTTTGAGTGCCACAGTTGAAAAAAGGGCCTTACCCGCTACTGTAACTGTCAAAAACCCTAAATTTTTAATAATTTAACCCACTCGATCGATGAAAAACAACAAATAAGAGATTGGGTTTGTAGGAAATACCTTCTTATCCTCATTTCAGGAGTTGGAGCTTCAAATGGTTGAATTTCCGATTCAATTATATAGTTCAATTTAATCGACGATCAAATTTTCATGAATCGATAACTAATTACGGTGATGGAAAAAAATTCTGAAAGAGAAGAAAGGTGGTTCCGTTGGAGGAAGAAAAAGAGATGTTTATGTTAAAAACATATTTTGTTTTTTTGTTCAAGGGTATATATGTAATTGAACTACCCAATAGACACCCCCTGTAACGTGATCTAGGATGGAAAAACTATTTTGTATGCCTTGAAATTTTTTGGTATGCCTTAAAACAGGAATTCAAGAAAATCTGGGCATAGGGCGACCCCACCTCTCACCCTTCCCTGGGCCCGGCTCTGACCATAAGAAACCTCACGACATCACAAACCATAACAACCGATCTTCCAAAACCTTGAATTTGTTTCATATAAGTTGTATCGTCAAAAAAATCAGATTGATTATTGTATTACCTATTTAGCTAGATAGTTTACTCCAACACCTTCGAAATTCACTTTAGCTGACTTATTTTTTGACCTCATTTTCGGGTGCATTTGCCAAAAATCCATCAATAGCGTTTTTCTCTTTATATAAATCCTTACGTGCAGTGTTCACTCCATTTTCATGGTAGACGAGTTTATTATATATATGTTATTCCACTTCAAAAGTATTTTACCTTTGTAATGCATGAGGGACTTCGCCTAATAACACTTGCACACTTAAATGATATAAAAAACTTGCAGAAAAACATGATTGGTAAAATGCTGCTTTTATGTCCAGCCTTTTGGCAAGAACTTAAGCTCACCCTAAGTTGTAGTAGCTCTATCGCAAGTTTGGAATCATGTATTTAGTTCCATCTCTACCATCTAGAAGTTATACGGAAGTATGGAACCCCATGCCACTGTGTAAATCAGTTTTTGTACATCTGTTAATATTATATATTATCCATCAAAACAGACGACCGTGGTTACTATCAACGACAACATTTTCTTTAACCAAACTGTCCAAACAATTGTTTTCTCGTGAAAACAGTCACTTCCATAGCAGGTAACGTAGCCCCTTGCCTATGACTAAGACCATGTGTGTAGTTCTTTTGCTGGTTCATGCAGCCGTCTAGTTTGCTTCCATGCAGGAGTTAGAACTTAGAGACGATATATGATCCAATCATCAGAGAATATGCTATTCTTCCGAAGGTTGAAAAACAGTATTGGTGGACTGCTAGGACTTCATTACCATTTTTGTCCAGGGATTGCCTAACTTCTGTATTTGGAGTTGCTCGCAACAAACCACCGGATGTCCAAAGATACGTATTGTAAAACATAGTTAAATTAGGAATTCTGATCTAACAGTTAAATTAGGAATCCGAACACTTGGCTTAAAAATTATGTTACTGAATCTGAAAATTGGAGTAAAGTTAGAAGCTGTCTTGCTCGAACTGATGTCTGCACTGAACTTAGTCAACATTATGCATCTGCGGATTACTTTTTCTCGGCTCATATATCGCCACTTCAGGTACTACTGTCTCAAAAACTAGGAAGTGCCATTTTATTTTATTTTTGTTAATTTCTTTTTCTGATTAAAGATCTAAGCTTATTATTTGGGTGTTTGGTTTCTTAAAACTTTTTTCAGGTTGCTGTAAACAACCAACTATTTGCGATTTCACATATGTTAATCGGACATTCTGGATCAATCCAGCGAACCCAACATCTGATCCTGATTGCTTAATGTGGAGCAATGATCAATATCAGTTATGCGTTATGCTATGTATGCGAAGCTTGTCAAGCAGGAGTATTAGGAAACTTGAGAAAGTAATTGCAGTTGTGTGGTTCTTGCATATGTTTACATAATTGGTTGGTTGCAGTGCATTGCACAAACTCAACAACTTTTCGCCGCTACAAGGATGGTTGGGCGTAATGCATCCCTTTCAAGACCAGTGTCTTCTGTTCTTAATCCAGGTTCAAAGTACTTGGTTATTTTGAATGTTTTTCTTTGCTGGCAGATTAAAGAACTTCAAACGCTCGGCCTTAGTGGCGATGGGCCCTAGTCCTGCCCATGCGCCCGTGGGCTATAATTTTTCTTTTTTATTCAGTGGTGGAGATTGAAATTTAGACCTTAAAGTCGGACTCCACAAAAATGCACATACTGTATATTCGGCTCTTATTTAATTCTAAACAATTCTAAACCTAAAACTTATTCATCTATTTCTCATGCATCACAACATCACCGGCCGGTTTAAAGTATGAAGAAGACGAATACCTCGAGAAAGAGACGAAGATCGTTACAAACACCTATGCCGGATTTCCCAGATGATATTATCGACGATATACTGTTGATGTTACCTGCAAAATCAATATGTAGATTCAGGTGCGTTAGAAAACACTGGTACAGTTTACTCAATAACAATGATTTATGGAAAGTCGTTTTAAACACAGCATTGAAAGCGAAGATATAAATTGTTTGTCAATAAAAGATGGTAATGCCCATGAATTTTGTATGCATACCAAAAAATCATCATCGTTACATACAGTATTGGAAAAAGACCACTGTGAGTATGTTAAGATGGATTCTCCATTCAAAGATCATACAGGTCTAAGCAGGGTTAACATTGTGGGTTCTTCCTATGGTTTGATTTTGGTGAAAGGTTATAATCATTATAAACGGGTGGATAACCATTGGCTTTGGAATCCATATACTAAAGAGTTTAAGGAAATATTGATTCCAAAAGTTAAATTTGGACCGCCGGATGATTATAACAAAATAAATCTAAATAAGGTACGCAGTGTTAGATACGGGGTTGGTTATAATTGTGATACGAATGCTTACAGGATTATGGTGGCTAAGTGTTATGATGGTAGTAATAAGGGTTGTAAAATTCAAGTTTATACATCAGAATCGAATACATGGAAAACTATACCCAACATCTTTCCTTATGATATTAATATTACATTAGCTTTGTATTTTAAGGCCCAAGTAATATTTGTTTGTGGAGCTTTTCACTGGATAGCCAGACGACTTGATTCCAGCAAAACAAGAACTGTTGTTTCATTTGATATCCTCGGTGAGAACTTCAAGGAAATAGCACTCACCGCTCAAGTAGATGATCTAATGAACCATAGAATGAACAGTCAACTTGATTTGGGTGTTTTAGGAGGCTACCTTTGCATTTTATTTACACCATGTTATGATAGCTCCAGTTTTGAAGTATGGGTGAAGAACGATTACAATGTGACTGACTCATGGACTAAAGTGTTTGTTATCCAGCTCCCAGTAGTTACAAACTCCATAATAAGATATGCGAAAATACTATGGGAATTTAATAACGGTGAAGTTTTATTTGTAACCACCTAGGGAAAGGGACATCCATACCAGAAATGTTATTTAGTTTTATATGACCCGGTGAGTCAGAAATGTCAAGTTACTGCGATCCAGCTAAGTGCAGACCTCGAATGGAATATTGAAGCTTATGTCGAGAGACGTCTATCTAAGGTCAGTTAACTCTATTCTCTATTCATTTCTTGTTTGTCTGGATAATGGATTGTATTCTTTTAGTGCTGTCATTTCGAGATTTAGTCGGTGATTTGAGTTGCTTACTTTGTTTAAACGACGGAAAGCAGTGTTTTAGATAGGGATCAAGAGCAGTGTGTCTTCATCACTATTAGGCAAAACCTTGTCGCAGTATGCAAAGGGGGTGATGCTGTTTAGAAAGAGAAAGTTTCTCTATAAACAGTTTCGATGGAAGTATGCAACAAGTTTAAACATGCGTTTGGATCGAACAGTTGAGTTCTGCTGTTAAGTCTTACATTTGTTTTCCCGCAATTCAAGTTAGATACCTCTCACTCTGCCAACATTTGTATGACAGAGATTTCCAGAGT
This sequence comes from Papaver somniferum, assembly GCF_003573695.1. Taxonomy (NCBI): domain Eukaryota; kingdom Viridiplantae; phylum Streptophyta; class Magnoliopsida; order Ranunculales; family Papaveraceae; genus Papaver; species Papaver somniferum. The sequence goes on from NC_039367.1 coordinate 141,856,792, forward strand.
TAGCGCTAGGCTTTAGGCATTCTTTATTGGTTGGATGAGTGCACACACATTCTGTAACATGATTTTGCTAAATAAAGCTTCCTTCTCTTGTTTAAATGGCTTACTGTTTTGGGTTTGATGAGATATTTCATGACATGCTAGTCAGTTGAACTTCTCTCCCCTGGGTCATATACAAATAATCAATAAACAATGCCAAGATTGCTAACATGTGTAAACTTTAGGCCTATCAGTGTGGCGCTATTTGCACTTATGAGAATGGTGCGGCTCTATGTTACTAGCGTACAGCTCCTATATATCATTATGATCATCTCCATTTGTCTGATTTATAAAGATTGTAGTTTAGCTTTCTTCTATTGTACAATTTGTTGAACTGGCGACATTCAGCAGGAGAATGTTCTGAAAAGCAACTCATTACTGAATTTGCAACAAAAACATTGGAAAATAAAGTTCTGATTCGGTTACCTGGAAGAGTAAGATCTCTTGGAATGGACTAGTGCCTTCTAATAGACTCCGAAGAACAATGCTACAATGTAACACGCCAAAAAAAGTAAAAACAGAAAGTAGAGTCTTAAATGGGAACACAGTTAAATTGGTTTCGAGAATCGTAAAATTGGCCATTGTGCAAATGGGATCGCATACTGCACCAGGACCTGACGGGTTCTCTCCAGTTTTTTATAAGAAATGTTGGCAAATTATTTGTAATGATGTTATGAATTTAATCAAAGACATATTTCAGTATCACGTGTTTCCAGATCTGCTGAATCATACTCATATTACTTTAATTCCCAAAATGAAGAATCCAGAAACTGCTTCAGATTACAGGCCGATATCTTTGTGCAATGTTCTGTACAAGATCGTAGCAAAAATTCTATCTTTAAGGATCAGGCCATATTTGGATAAGTTTATAAGCTGGTATCAAAATGCTTTTGTGCCAGAAAGACAAATTCTGGATAATATTGTGGTGGCAAAAGAGTCAATGCATTCTATGAACAATTCCTATGCTGCTAATGGACACTTTGCGTTAAAAGTAGATATGGCGAAGGCATATGACAGAGTGAATTGGAAATTCTTAGAAGATATGCTTCAGCTGATGGGAATACAAGGTAATGCTAAATCTCTTATCATGATCTGTGTTACGTCTGCAATTTTCTCTATTAATCTGAATGGTGCACCGCAAGGGTTTTTCAAAAGTGACAGAGAAATTAGGCAAGGATGCCCTCTTTCTCCATCTCTTTATATCATTTGTTCACAGGGACTGTCAATTATTATGTACCGGCATGAAAGGAATGGCTTATTTCAAGGTTATAAGTTAAATAGATGGGCTCTAAATATAGGCTTCGGATCCTCTGCACCGAGAATTGTCTGTTCCCCTGTGCCAGCCAATAATAAAACGCCACATGTACTTTCCATATGACCGGCGTTAGACGGTAGGCTAACTGACTTTAAGTTTTTCTAAACAACGAACGAGAAGTCTGAGAAGATGAGTACAACATCCGGTTACGGTATATTCAAACTAAAATTCTTAGCTTTCGTGCATTTATTTTTTTTTGATAGATCAGCTTTCATATATAGCTTTTTTTATCATGATCCAGAATACTTGGATAGTATAATAGCTTCTCTTTTTTCTTTGAAGAATCTTACTAACAGATCATTCATGAAAGAAAACATCATGTAATGAGATGATGATGATCATGGAAAAATTCAACGAACAATTGATCTAAGAGGCTATCTTTTTTGGTGACGCTACTAGTATTTTTATTCATCCCCCATATCAACAGGTTCAAGCTTTTACAGATCTAAGAAATTGATAAAATTAATTATTTTTTATGATTATGTTATTTTGTCCCCAGAAGAAAGTTATGATTTCAATTGATTTTATAAAAATACAAGGTTTTCCTGTAGTGATTCACTCAGAATCTCAGATGAATCAAATATGTCAGGCATGAGAGTTCACGAATGAGACCTAACTTAGATATTTAACGGTGTTAAATATGATTAAAATTAATAACGCTCTCGGTGCAGAGGATCCGGAGCCCCAAATATAAGCCATTTAATGTTCGAAGATGATCTGTTATTCTTTGGTGAACATGCAAGGGTGAATGTCAATAAACTAAAGAAAATCTTAGAGGAATACGCTTCTTTATCTGGCCATTTCAGTAGAGGATTTTCAGTTGTAAGAAAACATGCGTCAATTCAAGATCTTGGAGCGAAAGAAATGGATGAGGAAGATAAGTATTTGGGCATCTATCCTTTGAAATCTGATTACAGAATATCAAGTTACAATTTCTTGACAGAAAAATTAAACTCAAGATACTCTGGATGGAGGCAGCATTTCACAAACAATGCAGGAAGAACGGTTCTCTGTAAATCTACTCTGACTTCAATTCCAATTTTCTTTATGGGAATATGCTTATTACCAAAAGGAGTTACAAATCATATAGATAAAGTAATAAGGAGTTTTTGGTGGGGGCATTCTTCTGAGACAATGAAAATGCATTTTTTTCAAATGGGAAAAGGCAAACTTGCTGAAAGAATTTGGAGGATTAGGGATTCGTAATGCGAAACTGATTAATAAATCCTTGATTTGCAAACTGGTATGGCGTTTTTTGGAGAATGAAGATTCAATGTGGGTTCAACTATTTACAGCAAAATACTTGACGGATTCCAATTTCTGGACAGTGAATGCAGATGCTAAAAATTCTGCTGTGTGGAATAGTATGCTAGAAGTAAGATTCATCCTGGAATGGAGAATATTCTGGCAAATCTCTAGTAAAAGAAAAGTTAGGATTTGGGAGGATCCGTGGATACCAAATCTACTGGGAAATCTTATTCCTAGAAATATCTTATCTCCATCAAATATTCAAAGAGTATCTGATCTTATTCTGCAAGATACTAACTCATGGAATTTAAACTTGTTAGTATCCATATTTCCTCCGGATATTGTGCAGAAGATTACTGCAATTGTGCTAAGTCCACAAGATGAAGATAGTCTCACATGGACCTGTTCTCCATCAGGTAAATTCTCTGCAAATTCATGTTACCATCTTCTCTCCCAAAATATACCAGTGTCATCTTCATACACTCAATTTCCTTGGAAGAAATTCTGGTCGTTTACTAGTATTTTCCCAAAAACACTTATATTTGTATGGAGATTATTAAATAATGGGATTGCAGTTAAACAAAGTCTGCAAAAAGGGAATATGAATCGTGATGTTGCCTGCACTTTGTGCAACCAAGAAGCAAAAACAATTTTTCATCTCCTCTTTGATTGTCAGATAACTAAATTGGTTTTTACTGCTGCCGCGTTAAGTCATTTATCTGATGAAGTAGATGGAAATCCATTTGAGATTCTTAAGCTGTGGATAGAGTCTTTATCAATATTTGAGTTTACGTATAAGGTTTGTATTTTATGGAATATCTGGAAGATGAGGAATGATGTGGTATTCTCTGGTGCGAATTTTTCTTCAGATATGATTCTGCAAAAGGCGTTGCTAGATTTTAATTTATGCAGGTCTAATTCAGGGAATGATCAGGATAACGTTTCAATAACAACTCAAACTCAGCCATGGATACCTCCTGAAGAATCTTATGTGAAGATTAACGTTGATGCATCTTTTATTCCAAATTAAGGTGCAGCACGAGCCATAGCACAAGATCACACAGGGTGTTTCTTAGGGTGTGAAACTATAACTTTTGATGCTACATCATCTTTACTGGCGGAATCCATTGCGTGCAGTTTAGGTGTTTCATTGGCAAAGAGGTTAGCTTTTTCTAAAGTTATCATTGAAGGAGATGCTAGCGGGGTAACCAAAGCGATTCTGGGAGAAAGTCATGCTATCCCGTGGAGTATTAGATCAGTTATCTTGAAGATCCGCAATGACTCTTCTTCTTTTGTAGATATTAAGTTTCAACATGTGCCAAAATCAGCAAACTTTGTAGCTCATGCTTTATGTCAGTTTGCAATGCATGATGACGTAATATTTAGGTGGAATGCTAATGAACCACCTAGTTGTATCTCTTCAAACCTCAACTTCAATGAGGTAGTCTAATAAAGTTCCGGGGCTTGCTTTAAACCCCTTTTCCCTTCAAAAAAAAAAACACCCAAGTGTTGCGTAATGTAGCTTTTCGTGAGATCACCATAAAATGTCCAGCCTCCATAAATCTGGGACAGTGTACTAAGCAGGCACTTAGCTGGTGCAAGTCCCATAAATGGATGCTTTCTTATGCTTCTTCCATGTTTATGAGATTCAACTCAAAAATCACTTTCCCAGATTCTAATCTTTGAACTTCATAAATGTAGATAGGATCATAGCTAACCAGAAGAAGAAAACTACAACCGATTGAATGACTCAATCAAAATTACAAAAGCAACTGGTCCATAGCTCATTGGAGCTTGGCATGTAATCCTGGAATTTGCACCGGTTAGAACTTCCAAAAAGAGTCCAAAGTCCACGGGTTTTCTATGTAACAAACACAAATCCCATGTACAGAACCGTCTTTTGACTTTCACCTTCTTGACTACATCAAATAACTCTTTGTTCTTGATTCGTCTCCAAAATCAAATCCCATTTCTCCAAAACAATAAAACCCTAGAAAAAAAAGAAATTGCCATTTCAGTTTACAGTCTCTATAAACAAAGGGTGTCGTGTTACGATGGACAGCATTAACAATCTACCCAAAGAGATTATGTTTGAAATTCTAACTCGTTTGCCAACGGAATCAGTTCTGGAGTGCAAATTGATGTGCAAACCACCGAGAGATCTTGTTTGTCTTCAATCCTTCTCTGAAATGCACTTGAACCATCTGATTTTTGCTGATGATGATTCTGATAAGTTGAGTTTTGTTTACCTTCATTATGATCAAGGGCTTAAATTTAATTTGCTGAGTATGATGAAACACTTATTAGTAGGAAAACAAGGATGAATTTAAACCCTCCGTTCGAGGTTGGCTCTTGTGTTGGTTCAATTAATGGTTTAATTTGCTTCGACTCATCGTACGCTGGTATCTCAGACAATGATATCCTTCCAAAGTCTAATTATGGACCTAGTTTTATCTGTAACCCAATCACAAGAGAATATATTATCCTTCCGACATGTAAAGGAACGTACTTGTGGAATGGATTTGGTTACAGTTTTTCAACCAATGAATACAAAGTTATTAGAATCTGTTCCAACCCAAGAGACCCGAACTTTGGAATTGCTCAAGTATACACTCTCGGGAGTGACAGTGGATGGAGAAATGTGGGAAAGATGCACATGGATAAAAAATACGAGAGACGACATGGTGCGTTTGCAAATGGAGCTCTTCATTGGTTGAACCACCACGAAGGAACCATTTATGCTTTCCATTTGGCAGATGAACACTTTGGTGAATTTCCATCACCACTTTGTGTTTCATATCCTGCTAGACTAGGGGTGTTAGATGATTGTCTGAGTGCTGTTTATTACTCTTCTTCCCGGGATTGTAAGATATGGTTACTGAAGAAGAACAAAGATAATAATGATTTCAGTTGGAGTAAAGATTTTAGTTTCAACAGTCATATATCACGGCCATTTGAGATTACGAAGAGTGGTAAGCTGTTGTTCTGTGAGGGTAGGAAAATTCATTGTTACGATTCAAAGATTCGTCTGCCAAAATTGTGGGCGTTGGCAAGTGTATATTCCAAGCAATCCCTCACAAGAATATCTTAGTTTCATTAAAAGTATTAGGAGAAAAGGATACAAAAACAATGGAACCTTGTGAAAAAGCAAGTTTAAGTGAGCAGACAGAAACCGGTGATAAACTAAACGAACAACAGGAACGAAGGATGAGATCTCTAGGTAAGTTCAATAATAACAACCTTCATTTTAATTATAAGCATTTTCGGAATCTAATTCATAGACACGTGATGATACTATATCATGTATGACTTATTCTTATAGCTTTCTGTTGCGCATTTTGTGATTTACCTTTATTAGTCTTAATAGCTTATGTAATGCTAGCTTTGATAAACCTATTCTCGTGTATCAATTTTTTTTAAAACGTAGTCTGAGTAGTATGTGCAGAAATTATTGGTGCAAACTAAGTGATTTTCCAGTAATCCTAGATTCCTAGCCTTCTAGGAAATCTATCCGATTCTTGGTTCTATAGTACGAACTAAGAATCAAATTTTTATTAGTTCTGTCATTTTGACATTTAAAGTGGGATTTTGAGTTGCTGGATTTATTCAGCCGAAGAAAAACATTGCTATAGATAGGAAACAAAAGAAAGGCTGTATGCAATAAAGTTCCATCTCACGGGTCTAATATAAACTAACAAATGGTAACTTAGAAACTGCACTTAAAAGATTTTGGGGGCTATCTCATATTGCCACCCTAGAATCAGTGGGGAGATTACTGACATAGAGTTTAGTCTTATTGATGTCAATTCATTTTCCCTTGTGAGAAAATCTCGACCATTATGATCTACGAGATTTTTCAGCAGCAGGAAGGAATGCATCGATGCATACACACACAGAGGCAGACATGTAGACTGCAATTGTTTTGTTATGCTATTTGATAACAGGGCACCTTTTATTTCTTCGAATTGTTCACTAGTGAATCAGTGGCTTATTAAGTGTCTATTGATGACTTAATAAATTTGATTACCCTTTTCTATCTCACGCTGTCTGATTTTATTTTGGATTTGACCTGTCTTGCTTTCTTATGGTACATTCTGTTGGTGTTCGATCAGTAGTTGATTGTTATGAATAGTTAATCGATTTTGCTTACAAGGGAAATGTGTCACACTTCACATGCAGGAAAAGATAGGGCTTTCTTTGGTAATGCTTAGGCACTTCACTATTTAATTCTGTGCATCATTTTGGACTGACAGAGCAATGCATTAGCACTAGATGTTGTTTATAGTGTCTCCAGAGTCCCATCTGATATTCATCATAGTTCTGGATTTGCGGGTGACAGGCAGGCGTTGATTTTGCTGAGAGGTTCAATTATAATAGCTAGTGCTTTCTAGTGGTTTTAACCTACTATAGAGGAAATTATGAGGCTGGAATCTATCGTGTGCATTACCTATTTTGCATAATAACGTCAAATTGTTGCTTCAATGTGAGAGCTCGAATACTTATTTGGGGTTTATCAAGGTATCTATCATTTAATCTAAACAAATTGTTGCAGATTTGACTTTGGATTTTTGTGTTTGATCTTTCACTGATATGTTTTTTAGTTTCTTTGAGTGTTTGATCATTCGCTTTTGTTGGTAAACTAGTATAAGCTTAGTTCTGCAAAATATACGCAGCTCAGAGTTTCATAGACTACATTACAGTATCAGAGATATGGGAAATTAGCCTAATTATGCATATCTTATAAATTCAGATTGGAAGAAAGATAGTTTTCTGATACATGGCAAATAGGAAAAAGAACTAAACAGAGCACGCGTGAACTGTAAGAAAAATTAACTTGTGCCACTGAGGGAAGTCCTATATATTCCCCACTGGGAAACCTTTTGGGACAACCTTGAAGGCTATGAATGGCAATCAACTATCTCACAAATCTGTGAATTTTTGACGTATGGTGGGCCGTATTGTACATTAAGGATTATTTTTCTTAAACCCGGACCATATAGAAACTGGCCTATGAAGTTTTCTTTGTTGTGACACAGGAGTACATAGGTACAAGTACAACAATGAACAACCAGTGGAGTTTTGAATTTTTTTACACTGTTTAAGATCTAATTGGCAGCAACTGGAATTTTTATTTGGTTCCTGATTCTCGGAAAATATTCTTTCAGTGCTGTCAGTTTGAGATTTAAGTTGCTGAATTTGTTCACCGATGAAAAACAGTGCTTTCGGTTTAGAGAGTGATTTTAATTATCTTGGCGCATTTGCTCATTATGAGAAACAATGCAATACGCTTATCATCAAGGGATAATTTGCCTAATTCTGTGTCACTTAGAATTTCAGAAAGCACAGCTCAAACCAGAAAATTCCGAAAAATCATGTTTTTAACTAGTGTGCTGTTTATTAAGATTGGAAAGAAAAGGTAGTACATGACAAATATCGAAAGAATAGAGGAAAAATAGAGTTATGCTACACCTAAGGGAAATCTTTACACTTCACCACAAGTATTTACTTCCAAACTTAGACCAAAACTTCCATTCTCCTCTTCTCTCTGCCAGGTGACACCCATTCGGTATACAAGATATAATTGGTGCCCCTTATTGGCACGGAGCTAGCAGTACATAAATTCATGGAAAAATGCATTTCATTAAATTAAAGTTCACATTACAAACTAGTGAATATATCGAGTGCAGTTTTGCGGGTCATGTATTACTTGCAAATGAGGATTTGTTGTTTCTTAAAAGAGAATGAGTTAAGAATGAACTCTCTCAAACTTCCCCAAACTCCTTCTAGTAAACTCTCTCAAACTCCCTACACTCCCCCAAACTCCCTGAACTCAAAAACACCAAACTCTCTCAAACTCCCTACACTCTCTCAAACTCTCTCAAAATCCCCAAAATTTAAAATACACTCAACTCCCCACAACTCACTCGAGAATTCAAAGTGTCAAATGGTGAACAGCACATTAACAAGTGGATTTAGGATTTTCGTTTAAACCACTATGTCAGACAGTGGGGAAAATATGCACTCCCTTGCTCCATAAATAACACAACTGATCCAACAGTTATAACACATTTCAAGCACTTAATGCCCCCATTAAGAATATGCGAAAACTGTAGGAACTTTAGACATTAATTTACATATCAAATAATATCCACTGTAGATTTGTGTTTCCGGAGATACATTCATGGTACAGTCATAACGGGAGAAGAAAGAATTAGCTAACAGTATAGAATAGACAAAGATGCAAATTTAATCAAATAGCCAACTTGTTTATACATGAACTTGCAATTGTATTGAAAGTCGCACAAACTAGTATTGAATTGGACAAAGTACTGTGCTGTTTCGATGAGATTGATGATGATTATAGAAATTGGAAATATGCAGTTGTGAGTTGGGTTCTGCGGAGGAAGTTGATTGCGGCTTAGTTGAAGTCATGGAGTTAATTGGCCTGAGCAGGTGCATTTCAAGGAGGATGCATAATAATACCAGCTTAAAGAAACGAGGGTTTTGATTGTTTATATATAAATCCTTTATTTTTATAGAATAAACCCCAAAAACTGATATGGAAAACAATCAAAATAGTACACAAAACAGATTATAAACAATCAAAACAAACAATCATGGAGATCAAAGAAGAAAAAAAAGCATACCTAAATGCTGAAGCGTTTCATCTTCTTTCTCCAACCAAACTCCCTCCCAAATCTCTACTCTTTTGAGAGATTTGTGTACCACTATCAACTCTCCAGAACTCCCCAAAACAACCAACTCCCTAGCATTCTAGGATTTTACCACTAACAGGGATTTCAAGAGCTTTTCTCAAACTCCCCCACGACTAACGGGTGTTTTCTAGGGAGTTTGGAAAACTCTTCTGAACTCACCCACGACTAACGGGGATTTTGAGAGACTCTCTCGAACTCCCCCACGACTAACGGGAAAAAACACAACTACACCCAACTCCCCCAACTCCCTTGAGGACTAATACCTTGTGTCAGGAATTCTGACATAGTTCAACTAGGAATTCTGATCTAACAACTAAACCCTTGGTGAATTCTGATATAACAGTTCCATCCACAAAAACCCCATCCAAACAAAAGTGATACAAAAACCCCAAATAACATTAAGAGTATAAACTACTGCTTTAAGGTCTAGTTTATGAGTCGATATATATACAAAAACTCACGACCCGAGATCTAGATTGTTTTAAAAAAAGACGTTCTCCCTCTCTCACCATTTCTCTCTAGTTTCACCACCACCATCCAACAACTCTACTTCACCACCAGCCAGCGCTAGCGCCACCACTACCGGCAACAACACATCCACCAACTAGCAGTACCACCAACCAACGCCACCACCATCCAGTAGCACCACTAACCAGCAACCACCACCAATGATCACCACCAGCAAACACCACCAACAGGAACCACCAATCACCACCACTAGCAACAAGAATGAACACCAACAACCACTAGCACCATCAACAACGAGCACCTCCAAACAACACCGCCACCAACCACCACCACTACAAACGACCACCACCATGAATTCCCAGCACCGCTAACCATCACAAACCAGCACTACCACCAACTAGCAACAGCACCACCACTATAACTAACGATATTGGTTTCAACATCAAAATTTATGCAAAAAAATGATGAAACCAAATTTGGTTTCAACATAGAATTTGTGTTTCATCAACATAACTTCAACGAAGAAACCAAATGCACCAAATTTAATCAACAAGGAAAAAATTTATTGAAACCAAATTCGGTTTCATCCTAAACGTATTGTTTCACCATAATCTTTGGTTCATGATAAAATGTAGGCAAAAATCAGATAAAACCAAATTTGGTTTCAACAAAAACACAAAAAATGGTTTAACTATTTTCTAGCTTTTGTAAAATTTGATGAAACCAAATTTGGTTTCATCATTTTTCTGACATTTCACCAACACAAAAGTTGGTTTCCACGTTGTTTAGTTTTTTTAAAATTTGATGAAACCAAATTTGGTTTCATCATTTTTCTGACATTTCACCAACACAAAACCCTAGTTTGGCAATGATGATGTATCATTATTTTTTTATGATGATTTTCGACGATGATGATCTGGAGGTGTTGGTGATGTTTGTAGGGGATAGAAGGAGGAGGAGAAGGTGTTGTTGGTGGCGGATCTGGACATATAGTAATGGAGAAGAAAAGATAAGGAGGAGGAGGCGATGAGGGTGAAGGAGGTGTTGTTGATGTTAAATCAGGACATAGAAAGAGAAGGAGGTGCTGGCGGTGTTCGTGGAAGAGACATAGGTGATGTTAGTGGCGGATATGGGTGACAGGGATACTATTGATGAACATAAAAGTAAAATAAAAAGAGAAAAAGGTATTGGTAGAGGAGACGGAGACGGAGGTGTTGTTGTTGTAGATCTATCTTTTCTCATTAGTTTGGTGGCGGCTTAACTATTGTTGCTGCTGGTCGTGGAGAGAAGGAGGCGGAAGAAAGAAGAAAAAAATAAAGGAGAAAAGAAGAAGAAGAAAACCAATGTAAAAAGGATATGTTTGGATTCTTTAAAAGTAATAAAGAACTGAATTTAAACATTTTAAATAGAAATGGGGTTTTTGTGCCACTATTTAAACAAATAATGTTTATTTATTAAAAATAATATGTCTGGAGTTTTTGTATCACAAATTTGGTCACATTGGTGTTTTATGACTAGTTCTGTTTTTTTTAACCCACAACATATAGAAACCGTCCTGTGAAGTTTTCTGTGTTGTCCATGTCGACCAGGAGTACGTTTATACAATTACACAACAGAGTTACGAGTTTTTTTGCATTGTTTCAAATCTTAATGATTGTAGTGGAATATTAATATTCATTGCTTACTCAAACACAACCTAAAGTCTTTTTTCTCCAAATCATAATAACAACAGTTGATTCATTTAAACTAAACGGTTATGCAACTGGTTGATAAACTCAATAAGCAAACATGACTATGAGAAATCATGAATCATAACACTTAATCATCCTGAGAGTATCTCCAACTGTGGGTGCTAAAAATCCTACCTGGAATTTTTGTTTAGATCCTTAATTATGGGGTTACAAATAGTAACGTTTCCTTCATGAACCATCTCCAATTGTATGGGGTCCTATTTTCAGGATTTGTTTTTTTGGATAAGAAATAAAGTGATTTCTTTCCTATTGGTTTACAAAAATTATTTAGAAATAATAATTTAAAAAAAAAAGTTAAAAAGATGATATGGAGGTCATCCAAAAGGTATACATAAAACTTTTTGTAAGACCTTCATATCTATTTTCGCACCCCTCCTATTTTATAGGATCTACTGTTGAAGATGAATTTAGTTCTAACGAGGGGTCTAAAATCATATGCATAAGAAAATAAAATTCTCACCTTTTGTTGGAGATGTTTTAATAGCTTCTACATTGGTTTCCCACGAATAACCCTTCAATTATTTTAAGCTAACCAAATCCATGGTTGTATTATCTTGGCAGTTTTCTTCAACACCTTAGAAGTTAATTTAAACTAGGTTTTTATTTAACCTCATTTTCGGGCGTATTCCAAAAAAATTTCCCAAAATTTTTAAACAAAATTTTTCTCTAATTCTCTCTCTATTAATCTAAATTTCTCTATTTCTCTCTTTCTCAATCTAATTTATTTTTTTGAAATTTCCTAAATAACACAATTTCAAACCCAACTTGATTCGGTAACACAACTTGATTTTTCAGGAGTAGTGCTTGAAGGTGCCATTAAGAAGATATGTGATAGTTATAAAGAAATAAGTAAGAAGCAAAGAAGTCTCCAAGTTTTGGATATCAACCAAGTCAAAACCGCAACTAAGAAAAGGCAAAGAAAAGTTCAAGGCAAGAAAAATCAAGTCAAAACAAAACTGAAGCCAAAGAAGAAGATAAACAAAGGAGAATCTGTTCATGGGCGCATTGATTGGAAATTTGGTGAAATGAAGAAGATTAACAAGATGAAGAACATGGTCCCAAATTTTTATTTTTAAAGTATATATTTCAAATTATTTATTGTCTAGTTTTATGTCTTGTAAAAAATGACTATTTAATGATTATATCGAAGTTTAATGAATTCGAAAATATGACGAGAATGTTGAAAATCACTACAAGAAACTTAATATATTGCAGCACCCAATGACTATGGCAAAAAACCCTACTAGTGTCGCGAGAACCTATATAGCAAGAAGTCTGTTGCTGCACGCAAGAGATTATGCTTTTTTGCCATACTCTTTGCATATTGTTGCTACAGCTATGTGGCAAAAGTTTTATTTTGCAGCAGTGAATTATAACTTTTAACTGCAGCTAAAAAGTATTGTGGCTAGAAATTTTATTTTGTAACACCTATATTGAAGGTGTGGCAATATATGGTGCAGCAATAGCTATACTTTCTTGTAGTGAATTAAGCTTAATTTTATTCTTAATTCAATCTTACATTTTAATTAGAGATACATTTAAACAAATATTAAAACCTAATAGTTAGACAATTATGAAATTATAACATAAGAACTTAAGTGGACAATTGAGAAATTAAATCATAAATATTGGACAATATTTGGGAAAATATTTGAAAATCCCGAAACAATTTTCAAATTGGAAGTCTTTTTCGTGGATGCGACGATATTTCGCACGACACCTACGTCGAAGTTCCATCATAGTTGCACCATCCACACGACACCTTTGTTGAAATTCCATCATGGATTCACCATTCCTCAAATTTGGACCTTCTTGATGAAGTAAAGTAACAAACCTAGTAACTTCCTTATTGATTATACTGAAGCGTTGAATCAACTCTGAAACATCACAATTGTTGAGATTCATTGTTTGTTCTTGAAATTTCCCATAAATCATTTGCCATAGTATTTCGAGATGCAATGCATTTCCCAATACAGTCTCCTCAATAGAATAAATATAATTCCAACAAATACATTCATCTTCCACACCAGTGAATTTTGGTTTTCGCCTTAATTGACTTCTCCTAATTTGACTTCTCATAGTTTGACTTCTCATAATTTGACTTCTCTTAATTTCACTATCCACATTGGCACGATCAACAACTCTTCGATTTGTGGCATCACGTTGATTTGCTACGAACTCAGCGAACTCAGTAATGTTCATATTATCAGCCATACTCTCTGAGGAATTGGAAGAGTGATAAACAGAATTGGAGATTGAGAAATTCTAGAGAGGTTTAGAAATTTTGGTGTGAGTTGAAATGAGATTGAAATTAGGTATTTATAGAGTGAAAAAATAGTATCCATTGAATGAAGATCTGATAAGCGATGATCAGAGAGTCGAGCGATAGCTTGACTAGCGCTGGCGACTTAAAGACCAGCGAGCGCTGACTTGACCATCGAGCGATGGACACTCTATCGCTCACTGGAAACTCTGTGGTGTATTCCTATATGTTATTCCTTGCATATAGGCATATGAGTTTGGCAGTTTGGCATACCCATAGTGGGTGCATATATATACCAAATATCAGTGTTGGCATGTGCATAGGAATAGGCATCAGTCCAGGAAAAGAAATGATTTAGTCCACCGGTCCAAGCAATTTAGTCCAATCTCTCAAGAGATCCAAGTTAATATTTCTATATTCAAAATATCAAGCAGCATATTAGTGTCTATTAGAAGTAAGAAAACAAAGTGAGAGACATTTAATTTTCGTTGGAATTGAAAGCGATTATGAATAATCTTTAGGTATTAGGTAAGAATTGTTCTTTTCTACTTCTTTAAAATCAACAATCAAGAGTACTGTAAGTCTGTAATTCCTAATAGCAATTTCGTTTTATGTAATTAGGTATTTAGGTTTGATTGATTTTGAATGAAGTATGAACTTAAGGTTGTATATTTCATAAGGCCAAGGAGATGAATTTTCATGAAGTAGTTGTCCCAGTTGATGCATTCGGGATCACAGTAAAATATATTCGCCTCTGTTTCATTCGCTTTCGCTGCAATTCTCAGCTTCTTTGCATTCAAGTCATCAAAGGTGCATTATAAGCATGAATTACATCATTAGTCATTATTCAAGCATGAAAAATTTCATTTACATGATTAAACATGTACATACTTCCTTTAAACACCACAAAAGGCTCAGTAAATTTAAGAAATCTTGTTACGGATTTGACTTGCCCTTTCTTTTCGTTGCAAGAGTCTCCATAATTTAGGCAGAGGATGTTAAAAGATCGTAAGAGTGAAAAATTATATGCTAACTGATTAGCATAAAGTTCCGAGTATGTGGTTGTTTAATTTGAATAGCTTGTACCTCTTCAAATCTATGCGATTACTGAATTTGAAAAGTTACACAACTCTTCATATGTACCCTTTCATGAACCGTTGTGACTATTTGTATTAACCTGACTACTATTTACATATGAAAACTTTTAGTATCGATGGTGTTCTCTTTAAATGATAAGTAATGAAGGCTTACAAAAAAAAATCAGTTGAAATTGAACTTTTTTCTACCAACTGACCAGTTCAATGGTGATGTAGAAATGTATATTAATTCTAAGCAATGGTAGGTCTGACAACCATGGAAGTAAAGATGAATGCCTGACTGCGATAAAATGGATAACAATCCCTTTTGCATCTCAATCTAGTAAGGGTTATAAAATATACTTTAATTGCAGTAGTGAATAAGAGATAAAAAGACAATTTGAACTGGTTAATTTAGAGCATAACAATGAAATTTTATGCCTTGGTAAGTTTTGTATCCAATTGCCTTAAGGTGATAACAAGCTAACAACTTACTCCACTTCTCCTGAAAATGCCCCAGAATGTAGCTATGGTATTTCAGTATGGAAAATGTATGCTTGTAGTTGTCATTCTTCATCTCAAGACATTATTATTTCCCTTTTAAAGGAGTGTGAATATTAATATTCGTCGCCTACTCAAACACAATGTTACTTGAAAAATAATTTCTCCAAATCAAAATAACAACTGATTCGTTTAAACTAAATATTAGTCATTTCTTATAGTAATTATGAGAAATCATTATTGGAACTATGTAGTCACTTTTTCTAAGAACTACTAAGCTAATAGTTCCACATTGCCTAAAACCTCTAGCCTATATACACATATAACTCTATGGGCCACTCCACTAATTTCCAATTGGTTTTGAGTTGGAAGCCCTAATATCTTTCATGGTATCACAACGAGGCTCATGCGTATGTGGTTAAATGCCCTGCCGTATGTGATCCACATATTAAGAGACTAATCGTCGAACATTACCCGTGAAGGGGATTGTTGGAACCGTTAGTCACTTCCCATAATAATTACTAATATAGTATCTCATTGCCTAAAAATAAAACCTCTAGCCTCTATATATACATAACTCTATGGGCCACTCCATTTGTTAGAGCATTTCTCGACTGAACCCACTAGCGTTGGTATGCCAAGTTAGTTGTCAATTTTAGTTTCCAAAATGCATTCTTGATTTAGTATACTAAAGATAGTTTTGGACTAGATTAGGTCTAAGAAGAACTACTCTTAAAGATGAAGACTAAAGATTACAAGAAGGAATCAACAAGTACTTCATCAACAAAGGTATGATTTAATTGATTTCATTTGGATTCTTGTTCAATTCTACCTTTCTAATCTATCCAAACAAATGCTCACTCTATCGAACAATTCCTATGACGATAAATGTACATTTATGTATATATACTAGAGGTTATTTGAGCCACGACTTTTGTGACAATTACCTTTATCCCTGGAAAGGTTCTCATGTTATAGTGAATGAGCTTACAAATTCAACGAGTCAAGAATCACTCAATTCCGAGTTATAACGATGAAGTTATGAGTGATTTATTAAAGTAACAATTATAAGTGTTGCTGTAATTGTTACAGTTTGTTAGTAGGAAACAATCCATCGATTGTTTGTAACGGTTCACGGACTTGGGCCCAATTACGTGACTAAAAGGCTTTTTTGGTCAAATTGGTGATGTTTGCTTATCTAGGCAAGATGGCTATTAATCCAAACATATTTGATTACCATATTAAAGTGTTTGTGATAACTTTTAATTCCTGCCTAATTTAAAATGTGATTTATTCACACATATAAAATATATGCTAATAACTATTTATTTAATTATTTATGCAAAATATTTGTAACTTAGGAAAGACTCCCAAATTTAAGAGAGTATTAAAAAAGGAAAATAACCTAAACCCTAGCGTAGCTTGCAAGCTAACCTATTCACTATAAATAAAGAGTTCGTGAATGCTACACGTTTTTTTATCCCCTTTTGGAAAATCGGTACGTGTAAGCTTCATAAGGTTGTTTTCCATGTCTTATGTTTTTCGTGAACAAGAGTGAGATAAAAGTCTTTATATTGGGGATCACAAATCCGAGTTGGATTAATCTTCGTGATTGATTATACAACTTGTAATCTAGGTTTTTCACCTCTTGTCTATTCTAAGATTTTCTCTTTTGATATAAAACCATTCATGAGTTATTGATCATAAAACCTAGGTTTTGATAGATTTCAGTTTCCGATCGTATACCAACACTTGTTAGTCGAAATCGGAAGCTAGAAAGAAAACTTCCATTAAGGTATCTCGTAAAAATCCTTAAGAAGTTTTAAACAAGATATCTCTAGATTTATTCTAGTTGTTCTTGTTGTAGAATAATTAGGTTTCTCTTCCATTATTGAAGAGTATAATAATCCCTAATATACAAGTTTGTTTTGATATTACTTTTACCTAGTAATTGTTTTTATCAAAATAAACACAAGATTTCCAAAACCTTGATTCACATCTAAAGGAAAATCAAACCGGTGCTTTGTATAAACAAAATATCGAAACAATTGTGTTGTTGTATCTTCTAAAGAGAGCCTTGGGTTCTGCTAGAAGATTTACGAGAAGAATTCCTAAAGACAATCGGTGTTGTGCTAGGAGTTCTATTAGTGCTGAAGCAGGTATTACATCTAGTCCGAATAGGTAGTAAGAATTTGGTGTAACAGCTTATAATCAATGTGTGTTTATTCTGGACTAGGTCCCGGGGTTTTTCTGCATTTGCGGTTTCCTCGTTAACAAAATTTCTGGTGTCTGTGTTATTTCTTTTTCGCATTATATTGTTTATCTTTATAATTGAAATATCACAGGTTGTGGGTAAGTTCAATTAATCGGGAATCCGTCCTTTGGTTGTTGATTAAATTGATTGACATTTGGATATTGGTTTTTGATACCATCCAAGTTATTTCTTATATTCAATCGGTCTCGCAAATTTCTATTTGTTTGATTGCAGATTCAATTGAGAAATAGAGATATAACTCCTTGATACACTTTTCTCAAGATTGAGTCTGACTGTCTAGTTGATTCTCTTGAAAGTATTTTAGAGTAAGTCCTATCAGATTTCCAAACTAATTGTTGGGTATGGTTGTTAGACCCCCCGCATTTTCACCACTCATTTCCAGTTGGTTTTGAGTTGGAAACCCAGAAATCTTCAATCATGAATCATAACACCTGATCATCTTTGTAACTATACATACATGGGTTTCCCACGAATAAACCCTTTAATTCTTTTAAGCCAACCAAATACATCGTTTTATTATCTTGGCAGTTTGCTCCAACACCTTAGAAATTCATTTAAATTTACCTTTTAGTTAACCTTATTTTCGGACATAATTCTAGAATTCCGGTCACTAGATTATATCCTTTGTATATCAATGGTACTTGTTCACTCCATTTTTGTTGTAGATCGATTAATACTTAAGTAATTTGCCACCTCAAGGAATATTCTGCGTTTATCGTATACACATAATCAACAATCGGCCACGTGTCAAGAAGAAAACACATGTACTCTGCGAGGCATGGGAGCATCAAAACCATGATGCCACGTTACAACACTCGAGGGGCATGCATCATTATCATCTGCCACGTATTCATCACCAAACGAATCCAACGAGTGGGAGGCAGAGGAGTACCTGATGCGTAGACTACTGTGAAGCACCATAGAAGACCAATAAGTCTTCTTTACCCCATACCAAGGTACATTCGAAATGGACGAAGGAGATGAGCCTCACTGACAAGAAAGTGACAGCCGCAGCAACAACTGTCTGACGCGTGCGGACTGTCCAACCACCCCGCATTAATTCCTACGAACATATATAGGATAGTGTCAAGCATCCTATGGAGGAAGGGGAGGTGCATCATCGACGCAATATGTTACCGTTGGAGGCATCGGGTAATCACGAATATAGTATTCTGGATCGACACGTTAACCAAGACGATAAGCATCAATGGTGTCAGTGAAGAAAGGCCCACATAAAAAGCCTATAAATACCCTTCTCTCCCTTGGAAGAGGGGGTCGACCAATTTTAGGAGAGAGAACTATTTTTAGTGAGAAAGAGATATTCTAATCTTTAGGTATGAGTTTTATCTGTCTCCCCTATCTTCGTTCCCTACTCACTAGATGTTTCAATGCCCGTGACTTTGCTAAGAACAACTTCAGACAATGAGGAAAACAATCATCTAGCAAGGAGTGAATCTACTTCTTCAAAATCAGTAAAAGCTGGATTTATTGCTTCATAACAAGGAAGTGTACGTGGGGGTTTGACAAGAGACCCAGCAACGTAACCTGCAACTTTGTAACCTTTTAGAATTGGTTTGAACTGGGTTTTCCACGATATGGTATTTGTTTCTGTGAATTTTAGGGTAACCAGGTTATAAATAGGAACTTGGCGAAGATCGTTTGCAGCCATTGAAGAGAAAGGGATTTTGCGTGGTTGAAGGATCGTTGGATAATACCAAGTTACACTAGGTTTTTTGGTGAATATCTTCCATAGTCCGATTATGTAGATAGAGAGAATTATTTATATTCAAAGGATACTTCTTTTGCTGTTACACAGTTTGTTACACATTTATTTTTTGAAATTCAAAATATAACAAAATATATTCAAAGATCCGTAATCGAAGTAGGAGGCTTTGTAGGATGACCAGACTTGGTAGTTTTGAGAGGCATATGGTCTTCTAGTTGAGCTTGTTGAGAGTTTTTAGGGTTGGTGATAACTGTAGCCTCGTCACTTACAACCTGGCATTTTCCTAATATTGAAATCAAAACCAGAAAATGGGTCATATAGCCAAAAAGGCTCTTTTTCTGGGCCAAATGGACAGTTAGAATTTGGCCTGGGTCAAATAGCCAATGAAATATTTTTAGTGTGGAGAGACATTACTACCCTTTTGTAACCGTTCTAACCCCACGTTTTCATCAAAACCACCCACGATCTCCCTCTCTCTTCACTAAAACCACAACGTCCTTCATCCCCACGTTCTCACCCCCACCGTCCTTCATCTTCATCCCCACACCAGAAATCGTTTTCATCATCTTCATATTCATACCCAGTTATCAGAAATCGTTTTCATCTTCTCTTCAATTTCATCGTTTCCATCCACTGTCTCATAACAAATTGAGGGGAATCAGTTTCATCCACCGTCAACACCACCATCAACAATACTAGAAACTGTTTTCATCATCCGTCTCTAATACACAATCAACACTACAACAATGGTTTCAGTGAATTAGGGTTTCAATAATTTCAGTGTATTGGGAGATTTTAGGGTTTCAATCGATCTGTTTCAGTGTATTTGGAGAGTTAGTGTTTCAATAAGTTTCCACAGAATGTCTCCTAGCACTCGTAAGTTTTCAAACCCTAACTCTTTTTTGTTATTAATTTCAGAATTGCATGATTAAATTTTTGAATTGGTTGTTTTAATTTTCATTTTAGTTGATTTATGTGTTGAATTGCTTGTTTTATTTTAAATTTCAATTAGATGAAACTGGTTTGCATCTGGTTTCATTAAGTATTAAACCAGTTTAAAACATGATGTAATTGATTTGTTTCACTGTGAAATTGGTTGAAGTGAAATTGGATCTGGGTATCTGATTTATTTCAGCAGGTTTTAAACCAGGATTTAACTGGTTTCATCTTTTGTTAATCTGCAGTGTATATTGTTTCAAGCAGATTAACACTGGATGAAACCAGTTTCGTTCAGGTTTAAAGATACATCTGCGGTTAATATAAGACTATTAGTATGTTGTGAATGGGATGTATGAAAATCTATGTTATGGATTGAACGAAATTGGGTTTGCATTTGGCTACGAAGTGATGCTCAGCAGGTTTTTGAAACTGGTTTTCATCAAATTTCAAGTTAGAATGTAAATGACCTGTTGGTGGTATTAAATTAATGATTAAATGGGTTTGCATCTTGTTATTTAATTGTTTTTAATTGTTAAATTGCTTGAAGTGAGATTGGATGTAATTTGGTTTTCATGTTGGCTTGAATTTGGTTATATCAACTGTTTCAGCAGGTTTACACTATTATGAAACTGATTTCATCCAGGTTTAGTTTGCAGTATATGTTGTTTCACCAGACTAAGACTGGATGAAATCAGATACATCCAGGATTTTTCTACTTTTTAAAGTTAACTTTTGAAGATCTGTATTAAAGTTAGGTCCTATTTTAGCTTCATGTCATAAATCAGTTATTCTGAAACCTGCTGAAACTTGGTTTCATCCAAATTGTTGCAGGAAGTGGTAGCAAGAAAAGTAAGAAGAGTGCTGCTGCTGAAATTACATCCAAGAATAAGCATGATGTGAAAGTGGGCGGAGAGTCTAGCACAGGGGATAAGGAACTTGTGGATCCCTAAATGGATGAATACAAGTTAGAGAAAAAGGAAGGGAAGAAAACGTTCCGATCAAACCTGAAACCGATAGTTGAAGTGCTGGAAAAAATGGTATTTACTGAAGCACAAGAGGTTGTGTTAAGGAAGACTAAATTCTGGAACTTTATTGAGGCGATCAAACAAGGTAAGGTGGGCAAGGCTGAATGTAGTAAAGCTTCAAGGGAGTTAGAGTTCATCATAAAAGATTTTGACCCGAAAGAGTTGGCATTCAAGATTGGTAATCAAGTTTTCAAGACCGATGCAAATCATCTTGCTGTTGTTTTCAAAATGCAGAGAATACGTATGAGTGAACAAGATAAGAAACTTTATGGACCAAAAGAAGACCCAAGTTTGAAAACTTCTGAATTTTACAAAAAGTACTTTCTTGAGCCAAAGAGAAGGGATGAAGAGGAGAAAAAGAAAGATGAAAAGAAGAAGGCTGGAGCCAAAGAGAATAAAAGGAAAGATAAGAATACCGGGGACAAGTTGGATAAGAAATACATTGTCGAAGGAATACATACTGCTATGAATGAAGAAGGAACATAAGAAGACTTGGCGAAACTTTTGTTGTTGTTCATGTTCTGTACAGTATTCTTCATAAACACTGGAGGTATGTATGTCCACTACAAGTATTTGAACTGCCTACAATCAATCAACACAATTAACAAAGTATCTTGGCCCGATCTCATTCACGAGCATTTAATGCAAAGTGTTAAAGCTGTATACGAGACACCATACTCTATCAATGGTTGCAGCTTCTATTTGATGGTGAGTATCGTCTTCTATCTTTTGAATATATTTTTTTCTTACGTTAAATGCATCATGCAGTGAGTAACATCTTATATATTATCTTTTGAATATATTTTTTTTTTTGCAGTTATGGATTTTTGAGCAAATGAAAGGCATTAACAGGAAAGACAACAGTGATTCATGGCCAAGGTTTGTAAGATGGGACTTGTATAAAGTATCTTGCGAAATTGAGGGAAGCTTGAGACTTTTTCAAGCAGTGAGGTAAAAATCTTGTTGTTATTATAACTGGATGAATCCAGTTACATCTTGTGTTGATGTTGTTTAGATTCGTTTTTAAAATTCTATCCCCTATTATAACTAGATGAAACCAGTTACATCTTATGTTATAAAATGACGAAACCCATTATCTACCAAGTTTCATCCTGTGTTATTAGTGGATGAAACCCAGTTACATCATGTGTTATGATAAGATGAAACCAGTTACATCATGTGTTATGATAAATTTTATGTGTTTGCAGGTTGTTGACTTTGTTGGTAGCTGGAGTCAAGAGGAGAAACAACTATGCTTGTTTGGTGATGAAGAAGAAAACACAGATGAAGATGATGTTTCCAAGTTGAAGAATGAACTAGCTTAGAAGGACAAGATTATCCGTCACTTGAATGACGAGTTGGAAGCAAGGAATACATAGTTGGAAGCAAAGGAGGATGAGTCTGAAGTAAAGGATAAGACAATCTCAGACTTGCAAAGTGAAGTGGAAGCCTTGAAAGCGCAACTCAAGCCTCAACCGGGAACTCAGCAAGCTTCCTCTCAAGAGATTGTTCTTTACACCACACCTGAAGACTATTTCAACCTTAACATCACTCAAGAGACGAATAAACCTGTGGAAGAGGATGTTCCTAAAGACGACATCACTCAAGAGATGAACAAACCTGTGGAGGAAGCTGACGATATTCCCGAAGCAGAACTTGTAACACCAGTTCCTCGAGCAGAACCTCTAGCACCAGTTCCTGCATTAGAAATCAACCAAGAAGAAATTATCGCAGCAGAACCTCTGGCAGTTATTGGATCGCTTGAGAATAGAGTGAAGAACGTATATAAAAGGGCTAGAAATAACAAGTTTGTATCAGATGATGATGAGCGTGCAGAGAAGAAGCAGAAGGATGATAAGTTGAGGAAGTTAACAAGGAACAACAAGATGTGGAAAAATTACTTGATGAGCGGAATAAGACAAGCTGAAGAGAAGTTAATAAAGGAGTACTTTGTAACTGGAAAAGTAAGGCACGTATCCGCATTCTTTTGTTGTTTCTTTTTCATTATACTTTTCTTATTTATGTCAAAGTACTGCTAAGTTTATACTAAATTATATGAACTTGTTTAAATGCAGCGACTGCGTTTGGAAGTCCAATGGAGGTGTATGTATCAGTACACATCCAGCAACTTGTTTTCAATCAGCCATTGGTGAACACTCTTTTGGAGTTTAAAATCGAAAAATGGATACAATTGTTTCAATATGGCGGTGATACCAAAGGATACTCCAAGTCAATCTTTCTCAGCGCGCTTGCATGGGTAAACATTTTGAATACTACATTTTAAAATGAATGAACTTAGGTCTGCTATTTGTTTTCATATAACTTTTAAGTTAGTGTAGGATGTACCTGGCTTGCATCTGTTGCTTGAAATATAATTCTCTCACTAGTGTAGGATAAAACTGAGTTTCATCTAGCTATTATATATAGGATGTAACTGGGTTTCATGTGATACCTGCAGAAACTGGTTTTCATCTAGCATTAATGACAGGATCTAATTGAGTTTCATCCATTTAAAAAATATGGATTAACTGGTTTTGATTCAAATTTGTATTCAGGCTGATGTCATTGCGGGAGATGAGTTGGACGCTGCAAAAATGATAAATGCTGAACTGCAAAAGATTGATGTCGAAACGCAACACTTGTTCATCCCAATGCTGAATGAGAAAGAACATTTCACATTGGTTCACCTTGACATCCATGGAAGAACTTGGACACACTACAATTCTCGCCTAGGTTCTTCAAACTATTTAAAAGAAGCTCAAATGATGGCGGAAAGAATAAATAATCTCTTTCAAGTTCAAATTCAAAGTACTAGTATGGATGACGTTGATGTCGTCGTCCAATCAGATTGTCCACAAAAGTGCGAAAGGTAGATGGGAAATGACAGATGGTTACTCCTTTGAAGGCAAAGATACCATTGGAGAGGAGATTGGCACAAGAAGAATCAATCTGGCATATGAAATCCTAACTGATGAGAATAGCTGCTGGAAAGTTTGATGTGTTTAGGTTGTTTAGAAATTTTTTATTAATGTAGTTCATTTGGTAGTACTTTTTTTTTTTGAACTATGTCTTCGCATACAGTTGTGATCCATGGATTCGTCTTAATTAAAATATGAACTCTTTTACTGAAAAATGCCTATACTTCAATTTCATGATGGTTGTGTTTGAATATGCTAGCCAGAAATGATTAAACTTGCAAGTTGAAAATGTAACCAGGCTTGGATGAAACTGGTTACATCCTAGCCTGTATAAAACTTCCATTTTTTTGTCAGATTGTAACCAGGCTTGGATGAAACTGGTTACATCAAAGCCTATATAAAAACTGTTTTCAGAGTGTGCAGGTTGACAAAAAATAATTTTTTCTGTCCATATGTGATGGATGAAATCCAGTTTCATCCTGGCCAAAAATCTCATTTTTTCCAGAATAGGCAGGATGAAACTGGTTACATCCTGTACAATTAAATTTGAATCTTCGCAAACATTCAAATTTTATAGTGAAAAACTGAAGGGAATGTACAATTAAACAATCAACATAAGACTAAAAGATATATACTATAAAAATGAAGAGAAATACTTTAAAAAATAATTCCATAAGATATATTTTTACGAACAAAAGAAACAATCCAAGGTAAATACTAGTTGCGAAAATATAATTCAAGATAAATGAATCTTAAATGTGCAACAAGAGGCTGCAGAGAAGAATAAACTAATAAAGATATCATGGTAAAAAGCTAATAAAAGATATCATGGTAAAAAGCAAAAAAAAAGAAGAAATGAAGGATGGAGATGTTCTTAAGCAGGTACTTAACGTTGCTTTTTCGCAGGAGGATGAGGACACGTCGTCTTTTTATGATGTGCCTGAGTATGGAAGTTACCGCACGTAATTGGTCTCTTGAAACTTGCAATACCTGTGTTAGGAATCCGCTTCTTCTTCGGCCTACCATGTTTTTTTCCTACGACAGTTGGTGGGTTCACGAGATCTCCAGTAGCAACATCAATAGGCTTGTCGTAATCAGGAATGGGCTTGATAGGACGATCATACGAAGCACGGAAGCTAGCAATGCTGAAATACGGATTAATGTACTCGTAAACGTTGATGTTATTTGAATGCATACACGCAATAGCGTGATCACAAGGAAACTGCTCAGTAAACCAAACCCTACAACTGCACTGAAACCTCGCAATATTAACAGCATGCGTGTGCTTTCCATCAAAAACTTCCCACTCCATGTCACCAGACTTGGTTATTCTCCACTGGACACCAGCACGAATGAAAGCCAACACTTTTTTCTCTATCCTGGGACAAATGAATCCTTTATACGTCGCACCCTTCCTCTTCCTTGTACTCATCTGTTCCATAATTTTAAGTCTGATCCAGTTAACAAGTGTTGCAATAGGCATACCTTTTGCTTCCTTGATTCAAGAGTTGAAGGACTCTGCAATGTTTGAACACATGTCGCCGTAACGACAGCCCAGGCAATGTGCATTGGACCAACATTCCACTGGAGTCTAACTCAAGAATTTGTGAAGACCATCACATCCCATATCCTTCAACTTTTGCATACCCTGATCAAAGCCTTCATGATTCGATGAATAGAAACATTCTTTGAACAAACCCATCGCAGCACAATGCTCTCCCTTTTTCTTGTTGGTCTTACTGCGGACATTATTTTTCAAATGCTGGTAACACCAAGCATGATAGAAAGTTGGGAAAACATCACGAATCCCTTGGATCAAACCCTCATGGCGATCCGAAATAAAAGTTAGTACACGAGGACCCAAGATAGATTCTAGTTTCTTCAAGAACCAATGCCAATTCTCAACAGTTTAGCTGATACGATACCATATGCCAGAGGAAATATTCCTACAGAAACAAAACAAACACAAAAAGAAAAAATCATATCAAACTGACTAAAACTGCTATTGTACAGAATGAAACTAGTTTCATTCTCTAATCTGACTTCACCAGTTAAGGATGAAACCAGTTTCATCCAGTGATAATCTGACATAAAAAAAAATTTATGACATCAAAAATAAAAGAAGACGTACCATTATTCGCATTCTTCCCGGTAGCCTCCATAAGACAACCCCTAAATTTTCCAGTTAGGAAAGTTGCATCCAAGAACAGTACCGGGCGACAATATTCGAAACCAGAGATGCAAGCATCGAAGGCTAAGAACAAACTCTTAAACTCGCCACCTTCAACAACTAAATCAGACCTACTACCTGGATCGTGTTTCTTCACGGATTCACACCACCATCTCAAGTCAGTGTATGATTTAATGTCCTCGCCATACAATTCCTTGAAACATAATTCTTTCTCGGCATGCGCCTGATTGTAGCTCACTTCCAACCCATAATCAATTTTGAGTTCTCTAACAATATCCCTGGCTTTCTTGTTGGGATTCTGTTCAATCTGCTCAAATATCAAACTCTTGATAAGTTCGCGCGTAACCGGATCAGCCTTTGTTCCATCACTATAACCAGCACAACATTTATGTTCCCCGTTATAGGCCTTGAGGAATAAGTGACCCTTCACATTGGAAGTCTTGGGAGCTGCATGGAACATTCAGTCGCATTCCAATTTCTCTTTGTAATAACATTCCACCGTATATCGTTCTGGATTGCTCTTGACGACTCTCACCCTACGACCAAAAAAATGGTTATATTTCTCAACAACAAGACGAGCTTCATCTCGTCCTCCATAAAAATCTTGACCAACACCTTTTATAATAAACTACCATTCAGCCGCCTTGCAAGATTTTTCAATTGCCAACTTTCCATTGTATGTACGTTCTTGAGACATGGGGATATCTTGAGAAGAAACAATCTCTTGAGAGGAAGGAATGGGTGACTGAGCTAAAAGCAACTCCGTCATTGTAGGTGTAGGAGTAACTTTACTGCTGCTCGGAAGATGACAAGGATTAACCAACTGAGCTCTGCTAGGGTCTTGTGCTAAACGAAACTCGCTCATTCTACTGCTGCTCGGAAGATGACAAGGATTAACCAACTGAGCTCTGCTAGGATCTGGTGCTAAACGAAACTCGCTCATTCTACTGCTGCTCGGAAGATGACAAGGATTAACCAACTGAGCTCTTCTAGGGTCTGGTGCTAAACGAAACTCGCTCATTCTACTGCTGCTCGGAAGATGACAAGGATTAACCAATTGAGCTCTGCTAGGGTCTGGTGCTAAACAAAACTCGCTCATTCTTCTGCTGCTCGGAAGATGACAAGGATTAACCAACTGATATCTACTAGGGTCTGGTGCTAAACTAAACTCGCTCATTCTACTGCTGCTCGGAAGATGACAAGGATTAACCAACTGATCTCTACTAGGGTCTGGTGCTAAACGAAACTCGCTCGTAGTAGGTTCACGAACAAAATCAGGAGAACGAAGAGGAACACGTTCAAATAAACGAAGCTCCAAGAAAGACAACTGGTTAACAATACACAATGACAAGAAAGAACAGAGCTTCACATCACTGTCAACAACATTGCTTCTCCCCTCATAGTCAAATACAAACTGAATTGAGTCCGGTAAAATGCTATTCCAATAAGAACAGACATGCGCCTTCAACTCATCAACTGTTGACTTCGTACTAACTTGGTATGGACACGCATCGGTACCCCGGATAACCACACAGAGAAAATGACGATCCATCTTCAAAAGGAATATATAAAAACAAATCTTCTGAATCTGGATGTATTCAATTGATAATATGTAAACAAATTAGCAGCAGTACATACTAATTCATTTCACATCACAATTGAACACACAAACTTCACATCTGTGTATATTGCATTGAAAATCAAATTACTAAACCCTAGAAAACATGATTCGAGACAAACCCAAATAATGCACAAATTGAAAAATTTTACCAGTCACATAATCAACTAAACCCTGGATATTCAAAATCAACAACTAAAATCAAAAATTAACAAAATTAATCATCAACAACTAAAAATTGCTTCAAAATCGACAGAGAAACTTCAATTGGACAATTGAAACTTACCGATTCGACGCTATTATAGAAACTTCAATTGCTTCAAAACCAACTCAGAAACCTCGATTAGATGAAACTCCAATTGATGAAACTTCGATTAGATGAAACTTGGATTCTACAAACGTATTAAACAATCACTAATCATCATGATTGATAAACGAGATCTGAAGAAAAAACGAGCTCTGAATTGCCGATTTCTGCAGAGCTCTGCGGGAAGGGAAGAGGAGGTTCTGCAGAGCTCTGCGGGAAGGGAATAGAAATAAATTCTCTTTGAAAAGAAGGGTTTAAAAGGTTAGGGGGTATTTTAGGTAAGAGACATTTTTTTTTTAATTTTCCTGGACCAAATATCCAAATTGGCTATATAAACAGAATATTTCTGAGTTTTGGCTATATAAACAGTATCAAAAGCTAAGAATCTATATGACCCAGGAATTTTGTGTTTTGGTCTTTTTGACCAATTTTGTGAATCAAAACTATCATTGTATTATCTTGACAGTTTACTCCAACCCCTTAAAAATTCATTTAATTACCTTTTTATTTAAGCTCATTTTAGGTCACATTTCCAAAAATCCAATCACCACCTTATATAGCTTCTTATATGGTACTTGTTCACTCCAATTTGGTGATTAACTATATGTATTAGCCACTTCAAAAGTGTTTTTCACTTGTATTATATGATCGTATTACCTCAATCAACACATGCTAACATTGACAAAAAAAAAACAGAAAACATAACTAGAAAAGTGATGATTCGTATAATATAGATTTTATGGCATGCTTTTACGAACAACCTAAGCTCATACTAGGTTGTAGCTTCGTATATAAGAATCTATTTAGTTCAATTTCTAGCTACATCACGTGGAACTTGCAGTGGAACCAGGATTTATATATAGTAATAAGGGTAATAAAAAACTACTCCGTACCGGTAAAAAGAGATAAAAGGACAATTTTAATTGGGGCTGTCAATGGGTACCCATTACCCGGAACCGGAACCGGTAGATTTGGGTCCGGTTCCGGGTCCTAAAGTTGGACCCATTAGCTACTTAGGACCCGACGGGTAATTACCCGATTGGACCCGAATCTAAACGGGTCCAAACGGGTAATACTCGTTGGGTACCCGCGGATATCGGGTACCCGTTTATTCATACTTTTATTCATGTTTTTAGCAAAATTATAAGTATTTTTCTAATTTTAGCTTTGATATTTTACTCATTTAAATTTTTCCTCTTACATTTAATCTTTATTTAGTACATTCATAAGAAATAATAATTATTTTTTATAAAAATTACTTAAATCCAAGCTAAAAAGAGAAATGTATTAAGTTTTTGAGATTTTTTTAAATAGTTTTCTTTAGACCCAATGGGTACCCGGAACCGACGGGTACCCGGGTATTTAAACGGGTCCGGTTCTGGGTCCACAAATTTAGAAATCGGACCCGAAACCGTTAGGAACCGGACCCGACCTTTATAAATAGGGTCCGGGTCCGGGTCTAGTGATACCCGGGAGGACCCGGACCCGTTGACACCCCTAGTTTGAAGGATAACAATTAAATTTTATCCCTTGGTAAGTGTTGGATCTGATTACCAGGTGCAAGGGACCAACTAACTCCATCTACCCAGGGCGGAGCCAGTGTATTATCAACACTAACTTAATCATCTCACTAATCTATTACACTAACTATTATCAACACTAACTAATCATGACCCAAAATTAATGAGGAGGATAATTTAGATATTAATATAAATATCTAGATAAGGGGTGACCTAGATTTACTTCTAATGTCTTTACCCAAAATAAAATCATGATCCCAAAAAAACCATGATCCCAAAAAATCGTTCATAGTAAGGGTATGCAATTGCACACCCTGCCCAACTGGCTCCAAAGCCTAAAATTTGAAAAATGTTGGGTGTCCAAGCCCATTTCACGTTACTTGCAGTCCCTAAATTTTGTTTGCTCCCTCTTAGTCAGATGTCTGGATCCGCCCCTGCACTTACCCTCAATTTCCTGGAGCTATGGTGTTTGTTCTTTGCTTTGTGTGTTCGGTGTAGATGTCATCATTCTTCAACTCAGGAAACTATTATGTGTGTGCATTTCCAATGAGTGTAAACAGAGTGTAACGAAACGAGCACAATGCAGGATTGGAAATAGAATTTCCATATATGCAATTGAAATGTGGGAAAGGACAAATAAAGTCACCATCCTCTTTCTTCAAGCCAACCAGCCCACTCCTAGCATACCATAATTTGTCGACCTGTCTATATAAACCAAAAATTCTTTTCCCAAGTTAAGTGACTTCATCTCTGAACTCTTGAAAGAAAACAACACCTTTCTTTAAAAGCAACACCCTTTCCGACTCATCATTTCCACAAAGTCTATCTCTCGTTCTCTCTAAGAATCAAGACCCATTTTTCCTTTCACTCTCTATAGAGATCCATGGGAATGAGCAAAAAAGGTAACAACAATGTTCAATACCCTTAATAACTTCAGGAATTTGGTTATCAAAGAAAGCTGATAACCAGTGTGTTCATATCTTTAGATGGCCAGTTCTTATACTCGGAATACTTCTTTTGATTGTATCATTAGCTGGTTTTGTTGGGTCTTACTAGAATAGACAAGGGCTTTTAGCTTTTTACTTATTCTCCATGGCTGGACTCATATTGGTACTTCTTATTTTACTTATATTCGCTTTTGTTGTAACTAGACATGATGGTAGTTACATATAGTTCCTGGCAGAGGTTATAAGGAGTATAGAGTTGAAGGTTATTCTTCTTGGCTTAGAAATTATGTTACTGAATCTGAACACTGGAGTAAAGTTAGAAACTGTTTCGCTCAAACTGATGTATGCACTGAACTTAGTCAAGATAATTGATCTGCTGATCACTTTTTATCTAAACCTCCAACTATTTGTGGTTTGAGATAAGTTAATCCGACGTCCCGGTTCCATCCGGAAAACTCAGCATCTGATCATGATTGCTTAGTGTGGAGCGATGCTCAATGCTATGGATGTAAAGCTTGTCAAGCAGGAGTACTAGGAAACTTGAGAAAAGAATGGAGGAAAGCTAATATAACTTTGATAATTACAGTTGTGGTTCTTATATGTATTTACATAATTGGTTGCAGTGCATATAAAAATGTACAAACTCAGGAAATTTTTCGTTGGTACAAGGATGGCTGGGCATAATGCATAAACCCTTGCCAGACCAGTGTATTCTGTTCTTATTCCAGGTTCGAGGTACTTGGTTATTCTAGATTTGAATGTTTTGCTTTGCTGCATATTGAGATGTCTATCAGTAATTGTATGTGCATATTCTCCTTTTTTAGAATTCTATGCTTTTGAGGATGACAAGCTTGGGTGGGTTGTCTTTGAAATTGCTGAATACAATTATCTAACGCAAAAACCTAGAATCAAAATCAAGAAAGAATCCTTATTCCATTCAAATGCAACCGATTCTTTCTTGGAAATGATGAACTGTTGTTTTTGCATATTTGATGAAAAGGTAAATTTCAACATATTGACTGCTTAAGCAGTGTGTTATTTACCTTTTGAGAAAACACCATTTTGATCTTGATTAATGAGAATATTTCCTTAACTGTTGCAGGCACTGGATATATTCTTCTAATGTTGAAATTTACCTGATACGTTATCAGGTATTCCGTATAAACTAATCTTTGTGTATTTGATTATGTGATTATCATGAAGTTCAATGATCCTAATTAACGATCTATAAAATAAATTCTTATAGTTGGCATCTAGAGCTTGCGTTTAGAACTCATGATCGTCCGTTTTTTGTATACAATAATCATGTCGGCAATCATGTTTGTGAATCAACTTCTCGTATTAAAATCTGTTGGTGTCTTATTTCTCTATTACAAGTCTTTCAAGGTAATACGGAATTGTATTTCTCATGGTGCGCCGTAATTGGGACAATGGAAATTAGGTTTTGTTTCCGTAAAGAATTAAGTTGAAAATTGTTCACCGATCGGCTATCCTAAGGATGGGGCCTGTAACCTAATGCTAATGATTATTGAACAAAATTATTAAATCATCCAATGGGCCACAAAACCCTATGCTTATTATCTATAATGAAAGGGGAACTTAGGCGC
The DNA here is from genome assembly GCF_003573695.1 of Papaver somniferum. Taxonomy (NCBI): domain Eukaryota; kingdom Viridiplantae; phylum Streptophyta; class Magnoliopsida; order Ranunculales; family Papaveraceae; genus Papaver; species Papaver somniferum. The sequence continues at coordinate 141,889,239 of NC_039367.1, forward strand.
AGGCCCAGAAATTTTTTTTTCTTACCGCCAGGCCCAGAATTACTTTTCCCTACAGTCGCGCCCAACATTATTTAAAATCATTAAAAACGTGCAGAGTTCCTCAATTACCCTTCAGCGGTTTTATTAACTCCCAAAAACAGTCGAAACCATTTCTTTTCTTTTCTTCTCATTTTTTATTCATCCGTTCTTCTCATTTTTTCTTCATCCGTTTTTCTATTCCTATTCCTCCATAAATATTGTAACGGATGATTGATTATTGAAGTTGATCAAACCCTAAAAATCAATTTCAAACTCTACAAAACATTAACCCTAGAATTCAGTAGAACCAAAATGGATGAAACACCGACAAAAACACGTCTTCAGAAATCAAAAGAGAAGAAATTAGGTACTAAAACTAGTTTAATCGATCTTATTCTTGCATGCATTCGGTACATTTGATTTTATTGATTTTCGATTTTAATTTTTGTTCTTGATGCTTCAGATGAAAAAGGAAAAATGAAGTCGAAGAAACAGAAAAAACCCGGTGAGATTTATCATTAGCTTCATCTGTCAGTGTTTGATTTTGTTTTTTTTGAATTTATTTATTTTAATCCTGAATACCCATAATTTTTTTTGAGTTATCACTTTATTCTTCTTCGATTTTAACATAATTTTCTCCTCAATGTGATTTTACCTTCTGATGTTGAAGATGAACAAGAAGAAATTGATAGTGTCGAAACACTAAAGGGGATGCAAATCAAGGCAAAGAAAGCAAAGAAAGCTGCACCAAAGGAAGTATTGGGTGATGCAGATAATGAGGATGATAATACAAATGATGCCGAAGATGGTAAGATTTTCTTTGAATATAATAAGCAATGTGTTGTCTATAAACAAGGTGCGTTGAATTCCTTCCTGTTCCTGTTATGCATCAGTTAGGCACCTTAACAAATCAATGCATGACATATTATTCAGTTCCAATGTTAAATGCATGACTAGTTATGCACCTTAATAAATCAATGCATAACATGTTATGCATCCCAATATATGAATGCATGACCGGTTATGCATTTTTCAATATTGAAAAGGAGTTAAGCAGGGTTGTGTTTTTAAATGCATAATAAGTTATGCACCTTAACAAATCAATGCATGACATATTATTCAGTTCAAATATTAAATGCATGACTAGTTATGCACCTTAATAAATCAATGCATAACATGTTATGCATTGTTTAGACTTGCTGCATCACAGGTTATGCATATAAAACAATGTTGTTATATTTGTTATGCATTCCTTTGTTGTTCTAAATAGCAGTTCTAAAATGCATTTTTTTTGTTCCTTTGTTTACGCAGTTAAACCTAAAACCAAATCTACAGTTCAAGGAGGTACTTATAGAGCAGGTTTCCTTAGGGTAGGTCACTTGTTTAATAAGATAAAAGACAGAGGTGGTTTGAATCCGTTGCAGGCTAACATGATGAATGTGTGTGTGTTTGGAAAGTTCTATAACTGGTTATATGCTGCAAACATGGCATACTTGGATGGTAAGAGCAACAAGCTGACGGATGAAGTCTTTCTATCATATGACCATGAAGAATTGAATCAACATTCATTCAAGTTGTCTGAAAACAAGTCCATAGCATCAACGTCTAGTGAGCTTGCTGTTACATTTCTGATTCCAAGAATTGAAGGAGACAGAGGAAATGATATTCTGACTTCGAAGGCAGAGATAGAGATGACTCAGTCACATCCCCTCGTCAAGCAATTCCCATTCAAAACAAAGCCAGGATTTATCAGCAAAGATCCCAAAGCACGGGTAACAAAGGTGTGGATAGATGATATTGAAAGGCTGGTGTTGGAAAAACTTGATAAGAAAGGTCATGAAGAGGAAGTTGTCTCTGCCTTTACATGCTAGTCGTCTTGTTCTTTTGTCGTTCAAGTGGAGACAATTTAGATGTCTCGTATGTTGGTTTGGTTAAGGATTTGGAAACCATGGACTCTGTCTCTTTTCCTGATCTTATTCATGAACACCTGATGGAGAGCATCAAGACTGTCAAAAGAAACAATCTTCATATCAGGAATTGCAGTGGTTGCACTATATATTCTCTTGTGAGTAGTTTTTTTTTTACTTTCATAACATCTGTCAATAAATATTACTTTCTTGGATACAAATATCTTATTAGTTATTATTTTTTGCAGCTTTGGTTGGCTGAGCATTCTAACATAGATGAGATATCATCAGACATCGTCAAGGTCATTTCCAATGCTACACCGAGAGCTGCGAAGTGGGACTTGGCAGCAATGAAGAAAGCAATGCTCAAGAAGAATATTACGTTCTTAAAGGTACCTGTTTGTGAACATTTCATGATTTATAATTGACCTTCATGCATCTATGACTGTATCTCTAAATTCCTTAAAAATGAATGCATAATAAGTTACGTTAGCAAAAAATGATAACTGCATAATAAGTTATGCACCTTAATAAATCAATGCATAACATGTTATGCAGCCCAATATATGAATGCATGACCGGTTATGCATTTTTCAATATTGAAAAGGAGTTAAGCAGGGTTGTGTTTTTAAATGCATAATAAGTTATGCACCTTAACAAAAATCAATGCATGACATATTATTCAGTTCCAATATTAAATGCATGACTAGTTATGCACCTTAATAAATCAATGCATAACATGTTATGCAGCCCAATATATGAATGCATGACCGGTTATGCATTTTTCAATATTGAAAAGGAGTTAAGCAGGGTTGTGTTTTTAAATGCATAATAAGTTATGCACCTTAACAAATCAATGCATGACATATTATTCAGTTCCAATATTAAATGCATGACTAGTTATGCATTGTTTAGATTAGCTGCATCACAGGTTATGCATATAAAAAATGTTGTTATATTTTTATGCATTCCTTTGATGAGTGTCATTAATCATGTTGCAGTATAATGAGAAATTTAGAGATGAGTACAGTGCAATGGAGATGGAATTCTGTGAACCAAGAAAACCAAGAAAAAGGAAAGAGATATATGATCTCGTCGCAATGAATCTTGAAGAGAACAGGGACAAGTATGAAGAAGCATTTCTGGATGCGATTAAGATCATTGAACAAGAAACATTGACACGTGTCCACCCGATTGTGCTGAAGCAAGGTTGCAGATCATTGAAGCAAAGCTGAAAGACATGAAGCAGACTCAGGAGAGGAATAGACAGAGTGGAGTAGACTTCAATGAAAAGTTGTATAATTACGTGAAGGAATTGCTCGTTGATTGTGGCAACATAGAAGTGCAGGAGGAGTCGTCAGGTGGACCTAGTGTCAATGTATCATCAGCTGAGCCAAGCGACCCACTGAGCCAAAACTTGCCAAGGAATGAGACTCTTGTTGAACTGGTATCTTCAACTGAACCACCTACACAAGAATCAGTTCCAGAAGTTATCAGACTCGATAGCCAAGACCAAACGGCTAGTCAAGGTATCCAGTCTTCACCTTTCAAGTTCATGGACATGGAAAAAGCTGTTAATCTCTCCAGCGACGACAAGGAAACAGAAACTCAAGTGGAATTGGAGACAACACCAAATATAGCAACACAAGAAAGACTTGAAGCACAGGAAAGAGACTTTTTGGCCGGTGGTGATGATGACATTCTTCCAGAAACTCAGAAGAAAGCAGAAGAATATGTGGTGCCCACATTTAATCTGCATTTATCACAACCTGCTGCTGCAATTAAAGATGATGCTGGTGGACCACAAGAGCAAGCTGAAAATCTGCAACAACCCGTGTTGAGATACCACAACATCAAACTGAAGAACCACAACAACCAGAAGAGCCAGTGGCTGAAAAGCCACAACAAGTAGCTGTTGAGATGGTTGTTGATGCAGAGAAGGAGATGGTGGTTGAGAATCCTTTAACTCCTGGTGCCACACAAGATGCTGAAAAAGAAAAAGGCTATAATGAAGATGCTGAGATGGAGACCGTTTCAAAAAACCTGGTACCTAAAATATAACATCTTTTATTATGGTATTTTTATTAATGTCAAATCAACTATGTACTACTTATTATTTTTAATCAACTATAAACTGTTTACTATATTGTTGTTTTGTTGTTTAATCAACTATTTACTTAATTTCATAATAAACTGTTTATATCTAACACATTTTGGTTACATGAATCTCTAGGAAGAAGACGTAGGAGGGGAGTTTGTACCAAGAACAAATTTTTGAAGAGGTCACCATTGAAGAAAAAGTCAGTATTGAAGCGAAAAGCAAACAAGGCAGAAGAGGATGGGAAGCAACCAGGAAGCAAGGTAAGAAGAATCAAGGAAAGGACAACATGGAATCAAAGGACAACCAGTGTACTACTCAAAGATTGTGAGCTAGGGAAGCAGAAGAAGCAAAAGACAAGCCTGATGAGAATAAAGTTGAAGAAGAAAATCCCCGTACGTCTGCTGGCTTGCCGTTCAGAAAATTACCTCCGCTGGAAACAATGGAATGCTTTCAAGATTACAAGGATACAATAGAACCAGCCATGATGGAAGTACTGGAGACATACTTTGAGAATGCCAACAGCCTGTAAGTACATCAAAATTACCTTTATGCTTGTTTGCATAATATGTCATGCAGCTCCCAATGTTTAATGCATGGTTAGTTATGCATTGTTTAAAATATCTACATCACATGTTATGCAGCTCCAATGTTTAATGCATGTTCAGTTATGCAAAAAATGTTGTTATATTTATTATGCTTGTTTAAGAAATCAATGCATTACAGGTTATGCTTCTTATGAAATAAATGCATAACAAGTTATGCTTAAAAAAAACCCATGCATAACACAACCCTCTAGTTTATGGTTCTGCCGCATGTCACTTGAATAAAACATCTCACCAATTGTGTCTTATGTCATCTGCAGAAATTCGGCTTGGAGTATCAGAGAAGGAGAAGACCCGTACTTGTGGGATATTCGGATTCACGGAGATATAATAAGGCAGCTAATGAACAACGAATACTTAGAAGACCAAGTAGTACGCTACTACAGTTATAGGTTGTTCAAGAAGCGGGAAAATGAAAAGATGGCTGATAGTGTTGAACATAGGTATGCGGAGTCTGCATTCATGACGCCAGATGCTTGGGTAAGTCAAGAAAATAAAATCATTTTGCTGCATAACAAGTCATTCCTGCATATTATCTTATGCCCATAATTACTTCAGCATAAAATGTTATGCAACTAGATTGAACTGCATAACAAGTTATTCAGCATTGTTTTCTACACCTGTTGTGCACCCTTTCAATTGCATCCACTAACTTTTTTTTCCTAAAAAATATTTCTTTTGCAGTTCTTTGTTAAAACAAAGAAAGATGGGATTGCCAAATTTGTTGGAGAATTCATCTTGAATCTCCCTATTGAAGTTGAGAGAATGTTCATTCCAATGAACTATATGACAAAGGAAAACCCTGCTGGTACACATTGGACATTGTTAGAGTATGACTTTTCAGAGGGTGACTGGAACTACTATAACAGTGTTGAAGGCTATAAATCTAACTGCAAGAAACAAGCTCTCATAATGGCAAAGGCTTGTATGCCGTATTTGATCCAAAGATATGATGAACAGAATCTATCACCACAAATCGTGGATATAAAGCGGGAACCACTTGTATACAAGGATATTTTTACCAAGATTGTTCCTGAACAAGGTTATCACCCCGACTGCCTCATATTTGTATGCTATTATATGAAGATGAGCATGAAGTCTCAAGTCAGAGACAAATGGCTGAAGTTGGGAAAGGAAGATGCAGTAGAAAAAGCCAACAAGAAAAGAGTAAGTCTGGTATTGAAAATGCTGATGGATCTTAGAAACAGTTGGGCGATAGATGCAAATGAAGACATCTGGGATGATATTGCGCGTCAATGTGATGAAGCTGAGCGTCAAATGTGAAGCTGTGCATAATAGAAAGGCTCAAACATAACTTTGTTTTAACAACCTGTGTGTTGTTGGTAGGTTGAGAAATTTAACTTGGGAGTGAAAACTAATGGTAAAGTAGTTAGTAGTTCTTGTCAGAACAACTTATGTTATCTTGTCGATGTTTATATATATATTTATTATATATCAATGCTGGTTTCAGTGCTTCTATTTGCTGCAATCTTATTTCATTTAACTGTACTATGATATAAATCTTACAAGGAAAATGAAGGAACAACAGGTTACATATAAACATCTAAATAACAAGTTATGCAACAAAATAAACCTGAATAACATGTTATTCCTAATAAAATAAATGTGCATGACTTGTTATGCAGACGCATGACTTGTTATGCAGACGCATGACTTGTTATGCAGATCAGATGCATGAAGGAACCACATTTGCATGAGTCGTTATGACACCATATTTAAAAGAATAAATGCATAACAGATCGTGCATCGTCGAAAAACAATGCATAAGAGATTATGCATCTTCAAAACAATAACGCATAATACGTTATGCATCATAAAAACTAATGCATAACAAGTTATGCATCATCAAAAACTAAAGCGTAATCCATTATGCATTTAAGAATAAAAATGAAAACATTATCTGATAGAAGCAGAAAAACACACAGTGAAAAAAAAAAGTATTTTTCATAAAACCAATACAAAAAAGAAACTAAGTACAGAAAAAGTACTTGTTCATAAAAACTAATACAGAAAATAATGAAAGAAAAATGAATAAGGTTCAAACATAAAAGTAATAGTCTGAAGAAACAAACAAGATAATTGCTCTTCTTTAACTTCCCTTAGGCTGCTTCGGCGGCTTCGGAGGCTTCTTGTAACAGGTAGGATTCGTACATGTTTGCTTGTTATGATGACCAAGATCAAAACAATTACCACAGCGAATAGCTCTCCTGGGCGGCTTCTCATATCTTCTCCAAATGCCTATTAGCTTGTGGTCTCCCTGGCGGCCTCCTAACATCAGGTACATCGATAATATCATTACCTTCATAAACTTCAGGCCTGTTATAGTTCGGAATAGGATGAATTGCATGACTGTAGGCATTATTGAAGTATGAAGTAGTGAAATAAGGTTCAACAAAATCATATGGATTAGAACCAGACATTGTTATCGATGCGAAAGCATGCACACATGGAAACCCATAGACGCACCACCTCTGACAGGTACATGTCCTTGCCTCAAGGTTAACACTATGAGAACTGTCCCCTCCTTCCACTTCATAAACATGAGTATCGGACTGTATAACCAGCCAGGTTAAACCCCCATCAATAAGAGCCTTCATCTTATTTTCATTCTTCGGTGTGAGAATTGTTATGAAACTATTACCCGTATTCCGCCTTTCTGACATCATACTCATCACATCCTTCCTTATCTGATCCAGAAGAGCATTTGCAGGAAGCTTCTTGTGTACCTTCATCCAACTATTGAAGGATTCAGCAAGAGTAGAAGATGTCCTACCATACCTACAACCCTGGAAAAAGGCATTTGACCACTTCTCTGGAGGGATATCTTCAATATAGTCGGCAACCCAACCACAACCAAGACCCCTAATAGTAGCGATGGCAGTTTGGAAACCTTCGCGACTAAGAGCATAAGCAGCAGCTTGAAATGAATCAATAATTGCACCATACCTTTCGTCAGATGCATTAATAGGTAAGTTCATCTTAAGATGATAATAGCAGAAACTATGGAAGGCTCCAGGAAAGTAAAATGGAATCGCTCTCTTTAATCCTTCTGCACGATCAGATAAAAATGTGATTGGCCTTTGATCATGATCAAGAACATTACTCAAATTCCTCATGAACCATTCCCAGTTATCATTATCTTCACCAGGTACCAGGGCCATGGCTAGTGGGAAGAAGCCTGCACAGAAAAAAATATAAAATCAAGCCAGCGTCTACATGAAGTATGTGCAGCTAAAAAAATGCATAATGGCTCATGCATCTAAACTAAATAATGCATAAGACATTATGCATCTAAAACAGAAAATGATGCATAACCAGAAAAGTGAAAACAAATAATGCATAATGTCTTATGCATCTAAACTAAATGATGCATAAGACTTTATGCATGTGCATAAAAAGGATGCATAAAATCAATAAATGAAAACCATAATGCATAAGACATTATGCATCTAAACTAAATAATGCATAAGACATTATGCATCTAAAACAGAAATGATGCATAACCAGAAAAGTGAAAACAAATAATGCATAATGTCTTATGCATCTAAACTAAATGATGCATAAGACATTATGCATGTGCATAAAAAAGGATTCATAAAATCAATAAGTGAAAAACATAATGCATAAGACATTATGCACCTAAAACAAAAAATGTATAATGTCTTATGCATCTAAAACAGAAATGATGCATAACCAGAAAAGTGAAAACAATAATGCATAAGACATTATGAAGCAAAAATAAATAATGTATGAGACATTATGCACATATATAAAAAGGATGCATTATCAGAAAAATTACCATTTTCAGCATTGATAGCGGTTGCAGCCATGAGGCATCCTCTATATGTCCCTGTAAGAAAGGTAGCATCGACATAAAACATGGGGCGAAGGTAACGGTAACCATGGATGCATGCCTCGAAAGAAATAAAAAGACGCACAAACTTATTTGAAGGTGCCTCATCTTCTAATTCAGCTGAACTATCCTCGTTCGCTTCAGGTTCATCCGTTTGAACTTGAAAATCAATCCAACTCCCAGGATTTGTGCTGCGAACGGAATCTACATACCATGAAAGATGCGAATACGACATGGCTTCATCACCAAATATATCCTCATACACTTTCTCTCTTCCGTTGTAAGCTTGGTAGTATTTCACATTGATCCCGTAGCTAGTTTTGAAAAACTTTGCCAAATCGAATGCTTTGAAACTCGGATCACTTCGGATTTCATCCTTGATCAGACTAGAAACAAATTTACTGCTGAGCCTGTGGAAAAGCCTTTCAGTTCCAACACCACAAGTATGACTGCTCTCATATTTCTTAACCTTAAGCATCCTGTTTTCAACATCAACAACACAAACCTTATACTCCCAAGGGCAATTTTCTTTTGAGAATTTTGCATAGAACCTGCTAGGTTCATTCTTCTTATATACAAGAACACGCCCATCTTTTAACTCGTATTTATTCACTACGATACGTACCTCTACTACACCTCCAAAAAATACTTTACCAACTTCACCAAGTAATTTATCCCAACCTTCAGTCCTAAGAACCTTGTTAACAGACACATAACCATCTTCAAGGAAATTCACCATAGCTTGTTCGGGTTTAGGTTCTATTACACGACTACTTGAAGCTTTACTACGACTTCTGGAAGAATTACAGCCAACTTCGACAAGTAAATCAAAGCTCTTATGACCTTTACAGTGGCAACGAGATACAAAACATTGAAGCAGAATATCAGAATCAACTCGCACAAACTTGCTTCCATCATTAAAGGAAAATCTGACATGATGCGGTAATAAACGAGTCCAGTTCTGGCAAACGGCTGTCTTCAAAGACTCCAAAGTTGTGTTGACATCAACAGGATGTGCTAAGAATTAAATGAAGTAGTGAATTACAGCTAGTGCACTACCAACAGGCATTTTCACCCTGCAAAACACAAAAGAGAAAAAACCAAACATATCTATCCTGCATATTCCTTCACAAAAATTCTTACTTAAAATTAAAAGATCAAATCAACAACAGCAAACAATCTACATTAACCATAATCAGATGACAAATCAACAGGATATCAAAATTAATAACAGATAACAGATCAAAAATAAGAATAGAAAAACAAATCAAATAAAAAATCTAACAGAACAGAAGCAAAACCTAGTAAATTGGTATGTCAACATCGGAACATGAAATCGAAACAAAAAAATTTAATCGAAAAGATCTACATTGATGTTAACAAATTCAAAACCTAGAAAATAAACAAAAGTTCAAAAACAAGCTTAAAAGATCTAAAAAACGATTCGAAAAACTAAATTAAGCTTCGAAAACCTAAAATAATAGATCCTAATCTTACAGAAACTAAAACATAGAATCGAATCAAGATTAAAAAAAAAAATCAGAATCAAAGATTGGAATAAAACCGAACGAACCTGAAGCTTTGCTGAGTAAATTGAATCTCTCTCGGTAATCAAGGACAAGTGAGGCTAAAGCTTGCTGAGTAAATTGAATCAATCTCTCGAAAATAAACAGGATATACTGAAACTGAAAGTGAGGCTAAACTGAGAAATAAAAAAGAAAATAAACGAATTTTGAAAACTCTGGGCCTGCAAATAATTTGTTGGCTGTTTTTGGGTGCGCCCGTGAGATTTTGTGAGGATGAGTTTCATAGTAGGAAAATGTGTAAGAATGGGTCTTCCTGTAGTTTTCACATAATGAAATGGGTCAAATTGGGTAGTAAATGATCCACTAACGTTTATGTAGTAAGAAACTAAAACAAACTAAAACAGAAGAAGAGTCTCACTGTGCTACTGTTTACCGATCTAGTAGACCCCGATCCTGTGGAATACCACCATCTTTCTATACTGGTTCTATATATGCATGTGTTGTTAAAATCTTAAAAGTTAAAATCGTTAAACTACTGATATATTTATTAAGCCAAGCAGAATAGATACGTAATGCATTCGTCAAGTGCGACTTAAAATGAACGCGTCTGTTAAATTTTTCTTTTTAAGACTAACACTCGCTTGTATGCTAAATACTGTTTGGCTTTGTTTGGGATCTGGCTTACATGAAAGTCAGCAGTAAAGTAGATCTTTGACTCTTATTTACCGTTAATTTTTATTTTAACCAGTTGGACATAAATGTTAAACCTCTTGTACGTTTTCTGTTGCAAACTCAGTACGGTTTAGAGTTGATCATTAAGGAATTAAAATAGTCTATAATTAAATTAAGTTAAATTCAATTTAAATTATAGTATTAAAAAATAAATTATGAAGTGGTTTTTATCTAAAGAAATGTAGGCTAATTATCATTACGCTTCCGCTTTATTGAAAACGTTAATGGACACTTTAAGACGATTTCTTATTGAATGAATTTATAATAGATTTTGTAATCGAATAAATTTATGTGCACACTATGATTTGATTTATGTATGTGCATTATTAAGATGTGGTCTCTCTTAGTGGTGTGTGCATTATTATGACGTGTTTTTACTCTTAGTGTACATACATTCAAAGTATGTGAGATTATACTTGAATTTATTATGGGACTCTATAGTTATCACTATAGTGATGCTAGAGTGTTATATCTTAATATAATCATAATGTTATTATAAGCATGAATTTGCAAACCGTAAAATGTAGATTTTGCAGTTATCGATATCATGTGATAATGGCATTATTTTAGTTGATTGGCTATCAGCACAGTGATGTCAAATCACTTTTGGCCATGATCACAGTTTTTCTAATGCTTGTAATATTGTTTTTTCTTAAATATATTAGAACAGAATTTACCCACAGGAAATTGGAGTTCATGTATTTAAGACAACATTGACTGATATGATTGTTGATCATACATTATGGATATGAACTGATTTGAATCTTGAGGGTCTCTTGTGTCATTATGTTTCACTTTTCTCCCAATGTTGATGATAATTTCAATTGTACGTATAAAATTATTGTGCTTAAGATTCTTAGGTCATAATTCTTTAGCTATCACCACAATGATACTAGAGTGTTTTATCTTAGCAATAATAATAATTTTATTGTAAGCACGAATACGCCAAGCCGTAAAGGAAAGGTTTAGTAGTTATTATGGCATTATTTTTGAGTTGTTTGGCTATCACCACAGTGATGTCAAAAAAAAATTTCCAGTCATAATCGTTATCATGTCAAGTGCTTATAATATTGTTTTTCTTAAATGTATTAGAACAACAATTACCCACAGGTAATTTGATTTCACATGTTTAAGATAACATTGAAGTGTACAATATATGATCATACATTATGGTAATTAAATAATTGGCACATGATTTTACGTTATTTCTTAAAAGTGCATAAAAGAAAATTTACATAAATTAACTCATTATCGAGTTGAATATTTTATTACGAATTTTTGTTATGTTGTCCGTAACTTATTACATCCTCTATGAAATTGAGGTTTTATTTTTGATAAATTTCTCCATATTTCTGAAAATGATATTCATTGACTATTTAACACCTTTAATATTAATTCATCATATATCCATTATTTATCATGATCTTTAAGCTTGTATCATATTTAAATGAGTGATGCATCAAAGAACTTTTCTTCAACGAAATTTCATTTTTGAATTATATTTATAGACTTGCTTCATGCTCGATTTTGGTTTAAGAAAAAGTTTATTATGTTTGGATATTTTTCGATTATAGGGTGTTGATATTTTTTCACAATTTATGTATGGCATGCTTTTGAATAAATGTTCGTGATTGATGTTTTAAGGTTACTCATTATTGTTTATAAGCGACTAAATTTATGATCAGATCATATATGTCCATATCATTGAGTGGGACTGTGCAATATCACAAGAACAGTTAGTGTGATATTTGCAATTGTACATGTTTGCTGGATAGTTTAGCTATAACCACAGTGATGCTATGCTCTTATCTGGTAAGTGTTGTATATTTTGAGTCCTCTTAGTTTGATTTAACGATTAAAACAATGCTGCTCACAAGTAGTTTTTCTTCACACGTTAAACAAGCATTAAGGTTATCTAAATGTTTCATATACATTTGAAATAATAACCACCCATAGGTGACTACAATTCATATTGTATTAGGTTGAACATTAGAATTATTTGAGTTTGTTAATACATTATAGGACGTGAGTTTCCCACAGGTGATTCTAGTTGTGGCATTAAACAAACATAATGTTGTGTGTATGAGAAGGTAAAATATGTACTAATGTTTTTCATGTCTCACATTGTTCCTTGATAAGGTTTTACCCAGAGGAGAATCTTATTGAAGGTATGTAACTATTGTAATCTTAATTGTCATTTATCTCTATTATAAATTTTAGCTTTTGTTCTTATTAATTGTAGATTATGATTATTTTGTAGAATTTAATGGTCCAATTTTGGAAGATAAAATTGTTTATCACCTGATGATTTTTCGCGTTACTGTGTAAATCTATCGATTGCATTATGAATCTCAATCCATGGATGTCTTATCGAACATTCATTATTGAAATTGAGAGTCAATTATAGATAAAGTGAAAAATCATAAAGTCTGACAAAGATGGTGAATATTGTGAAAGGTATGATAAAACAGGATAATATCCTAAATCTTTTGCATAGTATCTTCAAAAGTTTGGAATTGTTGCTCAATACACAAGGCCAACTTATCCTTGGCATAATGGTGTATAACAAAAGGAAAAATCATACTTTTATGAAAATGGTTAGAAGCATGATGAGTTATGCATGATGACCACATATCAGTGAACGTATGTTCTTTCAACAACTGTGTAATTTAAATAGATTTCCGAGTAAAGCAGTTTCAAAGACACACTTTGGACTAGAATGGCTGGAAACCTAGTTTAAATCACATTTAAGTTATAGTTGTTCAGTTGGAGGTGAGGGCTTACATTCCAAAGAATGAAAAATTGGATTTGGAAACTATTATTGGTTCATTGGTTTTCCTAGATAATCCAAATGGTATTCTTTAACGTTCTAACCGTAGTATGAGACTTATTGAAACCGAAAATATAAATTCGTTAATGATGGCATAATTAGTGGGAGTACGTGGATATATCTTTTCAAGAAATCATGATAATGATCCCTTTATTTAAGATTTCTACATATATTGTGAATCTTCTCATTATCAGAATGTTAGATAATGACAGACCACAAATTACTGATCTAATACTCCATAATATAACTACTGTCAATAAAGAATTTTTTTGATAACAACATGAACCAGCATTAAGAAGGTATCAACAGAGATTGAAAGAAAGTTATTCATGTTGTTTCAGTGATTTTCTTACAAGAATTTATTACATTTTGATATGGAATAGCAAAGACTCGGTTTTAGGTTCACAAATATTATGTGTAATAATTTTGATTAATGGATTGATGCTATGTGAGCAAAAATCATTGGTTCAAAGTCAAGTCTCGGATATTGTTTAACTGCTCGAAAGACACAAATCAGTTGTATGAAAGTGGGTCTTTCTGACCTAATACGACTGTAATTGCAATTTTAAACGGTATAGAGCAAGACTTATTGCCAAAAATTTTACTCTGAAACGATGCATTAATTATAAATAAGTTTTTCTCTCGTGTCAAAGAAAGACTTATTAAGAATTATCATAGTATTATTAGTTGCTCAGTATGACCTAAGAGTTGCATTAATTAAATATGAAAAATAGCCTTTATTAATGATAAATTTTAGTCTACAAATTTTAGAAATCAAAGTATGAAATTTAGGGCTGTCAATGGATAAAAATCCGTCGGATATTGGCAATACCGATAAGGTTAAGGTTAAGGGTTGTCGGATATCCGGTATCCGATAATATCCGTCGGAATTCAAAAATTCAATATCGATAAGGTTAAGGATAAGCTATCGAATATCGGATAGTATTCCGTTAATTTCCGTTATCTACTCATGATACAAAAAACTTTCAATAATTTTCGATAATTTCCGTTAATATTCAATAATTTCCGATAATTTCCGTTAATATTCGATAATTTCCGATATTTACTTAGGAGAGACGTAATCAAATGGCTAAATAGTAAACCTAAAGGGTATTAGGTATCGAAAATTTCCGAAAATTTTATGATATAGTTATACACTAACGGTATCGGATATTAACCTAACGGAAACTCCCTTAACCGATACCGTTATGTTAATAAACGGATATCCGTTACGTTAAGGTTATCGGATATCGGATAGCTGTTATGTCGGATATTAACCTAACGGAATCCGGATGTTCGGAAATGGATACCGGATATCGAATATGCATTGACAACCCTAATGAAATTTAAGCAGCCTCCCATAATGGTATATGAAATTCAACAAAACTATAAATGTTTCAAGTTTTGGATGAAATTATTACAGATTTATGCATATAACTCAAGATCAGTGGGAGAATTTCATACTCTTGGTCTTGTATGTTAAGACATACTACCTACGAGTAGTGATCTTGACTTTATGCATATCTCTATATTTTTTGAAATAAAGGATATCAATGAAGCTTACCATGTGATAGTAATATCATATGGATTACTAAAGCTCTCATATAAGGCATATATCGAATATTCGAAGAATTTTGAGATAATAACATATATTTAACAGATTTTATTTCATGTTGGATAGAAGATATAAATTTAATCTTCATTACGTCTTAATTCTGACATGAAACTCATAACAAGTTGTTGATATGTTAACTAAATGCCTTAAGAATCGAAGAAAAAATTACAGGAAAGCTATCAAGATTTTTGAAATATTATCTTAACTTATGTCTTATAATTAGTTAGCAAACCCAATTAGAGTTGATTGGGTTTTCTGACTTCAATTTTGTGGATGTATAAATTCTATAAATGAAGAATCCATTAATCCTAGTCCCACAATTGAGTTTGAATATTTATGACTGCGATACTAAGAGACTTAAGGTTTGTCTCTACATTGCTGAAATTTATCGTCTTAACTTCGCAGCATCAAAGCACGATATGATACAAAAGGAACAAAACACATGAACCTTGAGTATATATGCGTGAATTAAGCAATTCAGAAACCATAGTTGTTCATGTATCACTTAAGCACAATTGCATTCGGAGATGCACTTAATGAACAATTACCTTTTAAGACCTCTTAAGAAAAGATTAAAATCTTAGGTCTGTGGGAATAATTTATTACTGAATCAGCTAATTTATGTGCTTCATTTTGAACACTTGTTGAGCTCTTATTAATGTCATTCTGAATATTTCTGTATCCATGTTTAGTATACATTTATGTGAATGGATGAATGTTAACAGAAATTGTCTTTCTTTTGAAGACATCAGTGGACCATTATGATATCCCAACTTAAGGCCTAGTTAAGTAAGTTATTTGTGTTGTGGTGCATGGAAGGGAACATGTTGATAATATGACAACGTGCGACCGCCATGACTCGCATAAGTGATTTACTTGGTTAATGTATTATGTTTGAACCATTAAATTTTTTTTAGCAATTATGCATGCTTATGTTTTTCTACGATTAACCGTTAAATAGATTATCACATGGACCAGTGGGAGAATGTAAGGATATTTCTATATATAGAAATATTCCTTTGGTCTATGTAATAATTTTGGTTAATTAGAGAATATTGCTAAATTATGTCGGTACCATTTCTGGGATTATTTCCTAATTATCTCTTCCTTGATGGACGGTCGAGATCTAATGTCTAATATAAAACCTTAGGAACTTGGTCCTCTCTCTACCTATGAAAGTGAAACGATAACCATCACTATTGTATCTAAGGATTAACTCATTACGGCTAAGGTCAAGAGGAGAAACCAAGAACTCCACAAGGTATTACCGCTGCTCCAAAGATGATCGGCTTGAGATGGATTAACGCTATCAGGTATTCCGTATAAGCTAATCTTTGTGTATTTGATTATGTGATTATCATGAAGTTCAACGATCCTAATTAACGATCTATAAAATAAATTCTTATACATGTCACTTCCGGAATTTTCAATGGCCCATGAAATCATCAGCTGGAATCAAAATTTTGAACTATACCTCTAGTGCACCACCTAATTAATCCCTGATTCCATTCAATAAATTGCCCCGTCATTTTCTGTTGTACACAACTGCGAAAGCTAAGACTAGCCCCAATCCTACAACTTTGTGACCCAGAGAAGTTTGGAACATATTGGAAAATGGCTTACCTACAGTACATAACTCAGCTCCTGCACAAATCCAGAAACTAATTCCAGGAGCGTTGCTAGGAGGGAAGTAATAAGTAAGGGCAGAAGTATGTCTACTTTTTCATAGAACACCAAATCTGACTCACTACTCAGGTCATCTGATTCTACTTCTTTTTCCCTTTCTAAGGGGTGTAAACAGAGTGTAAACATAATTTCTGGGGGATCTATTTTGCGTACCCCTTATCAACCAACTAGGAACAAAGACAAGACCCAATTTCATTTCTCAGCTATCAGTTTCACTCCTCATCCAAACTCGATCCCCTTTCTCTTTCAAAACCCTAACTCTCTTTTCTGCAAATCCCTTCTCCTCGTCTTAGGGTTTCGATGGGAACTTCAATATGCTTCCATCAGACATCATACTTGACACTTTAAGTCGTTTACCAGCTGAAAATGTCTTAGATTGCAAACTAGTCTCTAAACCTTGGAGAAATCTGATTCATCGTCCATCCTTCTCTCAAATCCACTTCAATCGTCATCTTGATTCTGGTAAGTCAAGTTTTATTTTCTTAAATCGTCAACCAGAGCGTGAACAAGGGCTTAATGAATTTTATTATAGTGAGTATGATGAAAATTGTCATGAGTCACCCTTTCATAGAAATACAAGAATCAATATAAGCCCTCCTTTAGTAAAATATTCATTTGCTGCTTCCTGCAATGGTTTACTTTTATTTAATGCGACTGTTAAAGACGAAGGTGGTCAAGTGAGTTGTGAACCTGCTTATATCTGTAATCCAATCACTAGAGAGTGTATTACCCTTCCAAGATCTAAAGGACAGTACATGTGGACTGGATTTGGTTACATTCCTTCAACCAATGAGTACAAGGTTGTTAGGATACATAACTCGGGGAGGAGAAGCATATATGAAGAAATTGTGGTTGGAATTATTCAGGTATACACTCTTGGGAGTGTCAGTGGATGGAGAGATGTGGGAACAATCCATATCATTATGCAATATTTAGTTAGAACATGTGATGGTGTTTTTGCAAATGGAGCTCTTCATTGGGTGAATGTCCACCACGAAGGGAACACTATTTTTGCTTTTCGTTTGGCTGATGAGAAGCTTACTGTACTTCCATCACCACCACCTTGTTTGACATTTGCTGATGTTCTGTATATGAGTATGCGACTATGGGTCTTGGGTAATTATTTTAAGTGCTACCTTTTATTACAATACCAGTTCTGAAATATGGTTATTGAAGAAGAATAAGGATAATTGTAATGGCTTGGGCTGGAGTAAAGAGTTTTGTTTCAACGGTTACATATCACAAGCAGTTGGCTTTACAAAGAGTGGTAGGCTTCTGTGCCATGGGTATGGGAAAATTTATAGTTACGATCCAAAAGCTTCATCTGCCAGAATGGATGTGAGTTTTGGAAAGTATATTTCTGAAACAATCCCTCACAAGAATACTTTGGTTTCGTTAAAAGAATTAGGAGAGACGGACATAAAAACAATGGAATACGTTGAGAGGGCAAGTTCAATAGAGGAGACAGAAAAAGATGATACAATGAAGAAGCCGCAGAACAAAGCCAGTGATTGCTAGGTAAGTATAATATCATTACCTTCTTTGAAAATTTTAAGCATTTAAAGACTAGATATCAGTGGATCATTTCTGAATCTAATTAATTGACAATATGTGCTGATCTTATATCTTGTATGCATTACTCCCATAGCTTTTTATTGCTGTGCATATCGTGTGTTTCATGAATTAGTCTTACTGAGAATGGAATGCTAACTTTGATAAACTTATTATCCCGTAGAACAAAGTAGAAACTGATTCTGAGTAGTTTGTGCAGCAAAAATCATGGGGAACAGAGAGTTCTCCCAGTAATACTAGGCTCTTAGCCTTATAGGAAATCTATTTTGATTCTTAATTTTCAGCTGATATTCTCTTAATTGTCATTATGAGATTTAGTATATGACTTTTGTTGCTGAATTCGCTTGACTGAAGAAAAACAGTGCTTTGGATAGGAATCAACAGAAAGGTTGTGTTCACTAGTCAGTAAATTTCAGAGGATGCCTCTCACTCTGCTTACATTTGCTTGACGTATTATTTTGCCAGAGTGAGGATATTGGCATCCTTTTTGGTTGGATTTTTGGAATTTGAGTTTAGATAACTAGTTATGTTTTCTGAATCTTGACAATACTATACTGTATCATGCATGAATTTCTCTTCCAGGTTCTTAGTACGAACTATGTTTACCGGCTTATTGCACATTTTGTGATTTACTTTAGCTAGCCATGACTAGAATGTAACTCTAGCTTTAGGAAACTTATTTCTTTTTGTGAGAAATTACAATGGGTTCCGAGAAGTATTTGCAGAAAATATCAGTAGCACTAGGCTCTTAGCCTTTAAGCAATTCTGTTTGGTAGTCCTGAAGTTGTATTATTTTATTGTTGTCATTTCGAAATTTAGTGTGTGGCTTTGAGTTGTTGAATTTGTTGGATTAAAGAAACCAGTGATGTGTATAGGAAACCATAGGAAAGTCGTCTTCATTAACTTATGGTTCGTTAGCCTAATGAACTCTACTTTATATTTTACTTTGGTGTTCCTTGTATTTGGCTACTTTTAAGCAGTCTTCCTTCTTTCATTTGGTTAAAACCAAATGGAGTACCTCTCTGGATTATGTGTCAGTTTAGATCTCCCTCATTCCTTTCTTAGGACCCAGATGATTCTTCTTGATTTGGTGTCATCAATTTTTGCCATTCATCTCCTAATCTTTCCCTTGCACAACAACACTGGCCTCCACCACCACAAGTCCATTTTAAGATTAATGTGGATTTTCTCACTTTAACTGATCAAGTTATTTGGTATTGTAATGCTAATTAGAAATGTTGCCGCAGGAACATATGTAGGAGCAGACGGACTTCTGACGAGAGTCAGGAATGCACAACAAACAGAAGCCTGGCAATCTTGAAGCAACTAGTTAGTAACATCAGCCGTAAAACCTTGAATCCACCTTTGCAAAGTAGGACTCTTTTAGATCAATGTAAGTTAATGTTTTCTAAGTATCCTAGTTGGTCATTTACTCACTTGTTCATTTACTCCATCAAGATGTTGCTTCAATGTGAGAGCTTGAGTACTTATTTGAGGTTTATCAAGGTATCTGTCATTTAATCTAAACTATTTGTTGCAGATATGTTTTTGGAATTTTGTGTCTTTGATCTTTCGCTTTTCTTGTTAAACTGGTATAAGCTTAGTTCTACAAATATACACAGCTCAAAGTTTTGTAAACTACATTACAGTATCAGAGGCATGGGAGAGTAGCCTGATTACGTATGTCTTATATAATATGGTAAAGAGGAAAAAGAACTAAAACAGAGCACGGGCAAATTGTACCAAAATTGACTTGTGCTACTTAAACTGAGGGATATCTTATATTTTCCCCAGTGGGAAAACCTTTTGGGACAGCCTTGAAGGCTGTGTATGGCAATGCCCTGGTCTCACATAGTCACATGTTCGTAGAATTAGGTGAGTCTTTGACATATGGTGCGCCGTATTGTGAATTAAGGAATTTTTTTTCTTAAGCCCAGACCATATAGAAACTGGACTGTGAAATTTTGTATGTTGGGCCGCAGAATGTGAAACAGGAGTACACATGTACAAGTACAAAAATGAACAAATAGTGGTGTTATGAATTTCTTTTACATTGTTTTAAATCTTATTGGCAGTAATGAGTAACTGGAATATCTATTTGGTTCTCAGCTTATATTCTTTCAGATTTATGTTGAATTTGTTCACGGATGGAAAAACAGTGCTTTGGGTCCGTTAGAGCGTCCACGGTGGTACGATCAAAACCAAAGATCAAAGACCAAAACAAACGATCAAATTTGAGTTTAGTCTGTAGTGTCACGTTAAGGCAGTGGAGTATATTTAGTCGGGCGGATGTATAATCCACGCTTGCATGTGGAGCGTTGGTATAATCTTCGTTTGGGCCGGGCGGAGATATAATTAACGCTGCTTGTGGGGCGTTGATAAAGAATACGCTTGTTGTGGGGCGTACATATATTTCACGCTCGGAGAAGGGGCGTTTGTATAATCTACGCCTGGTGTGGCGAACGTATAATCAACGCCTGAATCGTTTGTATAATCAACGCCTGACGTGGGGCGGACGTATAATCAACGCATGTATCAGGCGTACGTATAATCAATGCCTGACGTGGGGCGGACGTATAATCAACGCCTGTATCAGGCGTACGTATAATCAACGCCTGACGTAGGGCGGACGTATAATCAACGCCTGACGTGGGGCGGACGTATAATCAACGCCTGTATCAGGCGAACGTATATTCAACGCCTGTTTTGAGGCGTAAGTATAATCAACGCCTGTTTGAGGCGAACGTATAATCAACGCCTGACGTGGGGCGTACGTATAATCAACGCCTCCTCTTCTCTCAGGCGTACATATAATCAACGCTTGGTTTGCAGGCGTACGTATAGTGTTGGACTTCCATTAACACACGTATCTAGCACGTGTGGCATTAAAGCCCGGCCAATCTCTAACCACCACGTATAGCCCACGTGTTCACTTTCCCTTTACCCTAATCTTCTCCGTCTTCTTCTTTTCTTTTCTACCTCCTCTTTGTTTCTTTGTTTCTACCGCCCACAAACACAGCTTCTTAACAAAAACATCACAATGACGAGCATTAAAAGAAAAGAAAAAACCAAGATACTTGATGAACCCGGGTTACAAAAGAGGTATGTTTTTTTTTCTTAATCTCTTTTGTTTTATCCATATTGTTGTATAATTTATTTAGGGTTTATTTGTTAAAATTAGTTTATCTAAAATTTGGTTTTAACGAACAAATATGAATATGAAATTGGTTAAATTTAATTGGGTATGTGTGTTTTATGTTTTTATAGAGATTAATATGTATGTGAAAAAAACCATATTTGATGATTATGTAAATTTGGTTAATTTTTTTTTAAAATAGTTAGAGCTTAAAAAATTTGAGATTAATATTTGTGGGTATGTGTGTTTTATGTTTTTATAGAGATTAATATGTATGTGAAAAAATTGGGTATGTGTGTTTTTGTTTTTATAGAGTTAATTTATTAGAGCTTCCACAGTGGTTGTAAAAATTTATTTGTGGGTATTGTAAAAATTTGATTTGTGGGTATTGTAAATTTTTATTTGATTTATAATCTATTCACTAAAATTTATTAGAGCTTCCACAGTGGTATTGTAAAAATTTGATTTATTATTTTTGGGTATTGTAAAAATCCGTGGTTATGTAGATTATGTGGGAAATAGTTCTCACCCTTCAACTGTTTCAATCAACCTATTTCAATTGAGAGCTTCCTTTTATTGTTTTTCTTCATGTTGTCTGTTGGTAATTAATTTTAGTGAATATGGTTATCAATAATTGTAGTTATGTAAATTATTGGATTAATTTTAAATTATTGTAAATTATTGTAGTTATGTAAATTATTGGATTAATTATTGGTTTTCTGCATGTTGTATGTGAATATGGTTACCAATAATTGAATTTGTATTTTTTTTGAATTTTGAGGTGATTAATTTTAGTTATGTAAATTGTAGTTATGTAAATTTTGGGAGTTACATATGTAGAAGAGCTAATTGCGTGAGTATGGAATTGATTTTTTAGTGATTTTTATGGAATCTTGAAGTGATTAAATTGGGTTGTGGAATCTTGTAATGATTTTGGAAATGCATCGGTGACGATTTAATTTGTGTTTCTGGAATTATAGAATTTGGAATTGATATGGTTTGTGTTAAGGATTTATAGTATTTGGAATATAAATGGTGATGGACTAATAAAAATATTCGTTAATGAGGGTTGGTCTTTTAATAATGTAACTGCATCTATATTGTGTGTGCACAGATGTTGAACAAATTCACAGCGCGTTTCAATGGTCGCGTGAAGACGAACAAGAAACAAAAATCTGTAGCCGAAGAGGATTATAACTTAATCGCTACTGGTACAATTAAGGAGGTTGATATTCCCCGGTTAGGGAGGTTTCCTATACTGCAAGATGATAAACCGCACGCTACTACGGACATCACATTTACAGGGGAGCACAAATTGAAGTATCAACATCGTGGATCTTTGGCATCGGTAATTCATCACTATCAAACTATTTCACAACACTGTCCTAGAGCTAAATATATTATTGAAAAAGCGGGATGGCAAAATTTACTGGACATACAATGTAGCGAAACCAACCATTCAATGGTTGATTATATTGCTGAGCGGTTTTGGGATACAACAAACACTTTTCACTTCCCATTTGGTGAGATGGGATTCACCCCCTAGATTGGCTCATGTTGACTGGACTGAGTATCGGTGATGGGCCTGATGTTCCTTATGATTCGGGGAAGTACCAATTTGAACATGTTCGTGAGCATATCTTTCCGGATATCCAAGATGTCACGCTCTGTCCAAAAGCACCGTCGTGGGTTTCAAATTCAATTACAATTAAATATTTAAGGTCATATTTCTTCGAAGACAAGTTGGTTGCGGCTGAAAATGATAGCACCCTTGCTCATAGAGTAGCAATTGCCTTTTTCATGTATGTTTTGGGACATTTTTTCTTTTCTAATGCAAAGACTTATATTGATGCTGGATGGTTAGCTGCTTTTGAAAATCTTGATGTAGTATCCACGTATGACTGGGGTGGTGCTGCGTTTTCGAAATTGTATGCGGCACTCCGTTTATCTGGGAGGAGACAGAAGGCACTATGTGGTCCATTCCAAGTATTAGAGGTATTCTTTCAATCTAGTTATTTTTCCTCTCATTGTTTATTTTGTTGCTAAGTTATTAAATTGGCTAATTATTTTGATGGAGTAGTTTTGGGGGTATGAATACCTGGGCATATGTCGACCAGAAATCCCAGAGGCGAGTACAGAACAAAAATGGCCCGTATCTTCTAAATGGAATGTACCGAAGAATACAAATGATATTTTCCGTTGTAGGGATTTACTAAGTAAGCTTACTGCTGAACAAGTGACATGGCGCCCATGGGAATCATACAGAGAAGTTCTTGCATCTGATATGGGATGCACGGCTACGCGGCTATCAGACTCGAGATATATTTTCTTACATGGGCATTGTGAGTTAATTTGTAAATTTTATTATATAACATATTTTTTCTATATAACATACTTACTATATAACATACTTTTTTCCTATATAACATACTTACTAAATTCTTATTCCCTTTCTAACTGTACAGCACAACATGTATCTTGGTGAAAGGTGTTGGCGGCAAAACCATTGTACTTTCGCTGTTCCTATAAGACTACACACAGTTATAGGGGATATTGGCAATATTCAAGCCGAACGCCTAAAAAAAGAAGGTTTGGTCGATGCAACAGAGATAGTGCAAGTTGTTAAAGATTATGATATATATTTACAATACTGGACAATGGTAACCAACTCCAAAGATTACGTGACTCATCCTATTTGGGAAGCCCAAACATATGGGTATGTCGGTGACTTGTATACGGTCCCAATTGAACAACCTGTTGAACATGTACATATCCCTCCTCCACATCTATTATCCCACGTAAGTGTACTTTCGACTTTTTATTGTACGTTCGATTTTTGTTGGTATATTTGTACTTATATATTTTATTTTTCTTGACAGCATGAAGCTTACACATTATTTCAAGAAAATGCTGATTTTAATCAACAATTTCGCGAATTTACATTAAAACAAACGAAGGAGAGGATGGACGTTATATGTCGAAAGAAGCAGAAATACAAAGGCTAAATAATGCGAACGTTGATTTGCAGCAACAACTATCTCTTTTCCGTATGCCGCACACTGTCCAACCTCAGCTTGGATACGGTTCCTTTTCCCAAACCCTGCCATCACAAGTTTGGAGTGGTATGAATCAGGATCAGCTTCAACAATGTCCTCAGTCAATACCAATCCGAGAACGCACATGCCTTTTGTGGCACCAAGATCGTCCACTTCGGATAATGATAATATGAAGGGTTAATTTGTTATGACTATTTAGATGACTGTCTTTGGAGTTATCTTTTCTTATCTTATATAGTATAGTCATATCATATATAGTATAGTCTAATCATATATATTGTCATATCAGGTCACTGACAAACACTTTATCTTTTTTGGAAAACACATTTGCGTGAACCCAAAAAAATATCTATTTTTGGTTTTTTTAATGCTCTTGAAAATGGGTTATAAATTAAAGACTGGTTTCACTCAATATATGAATAACAATACATCTCTTCTGCTTCATATAGCAATGGAACACTATGAGAAAACCGCTCATTATTGCTCTTCTGTTTCTTCTTCATCTTCTTCTTCTAATAGTAGTTTTTATTCCTCGGATGATGATGCAATAGCAATTATGCAAAATAACATGGCCGTTAGTTTGGGAGTCCTTGTTACAAATTCAAAATGGCCTCAAACTCGTATCAGAATACCAAGAGATCGTGAGTCAGGGGCTGAACTTCTATGGAACGACTATTTCTCTCCGTACCCAAACCAACCACCCAATGTTTTTCGCAGAAGATTTAGAATGCGTCGACAATTGTTTAACCGGATAGTGGAAGGTGTTACCAATGCAAACAGATATTTTGTTCAAAAGCCCGATGCTTGTGGAGTTTTAGGATTAAACCCTCATCAAAAAGTAACAGCAGCAGTACGAATGTTAGCTTACGGATGTGCGGCAGATGCAATAGACGAGTACTTACGCATAGGAGAAACAACTGTTGGAAGCTACTCGTAGGTTCTGTAAGACGATTGTGAATTGTATGGGAAAGAATATTTGCGTGAACCAACGGCTGGTGATATTGAACTGTTGCTCAAGCAAAACAAAGACCGGGGATTTCCTGGGATGCTGGGTAGTCTAGATTGCATGCATTGGAAATGGGATAAATGTCCGTCGGCAGAATCTGGGGCTTACACCGCGTATAAAGGGAGCGAAAGTATCGTGTTGGAGGCAGTGGTGTCGTATGACCTATGGTTTTGGCATGCTTTTTTTGGTATGCCCGGTTCTAACAAATTAATGTTATGAACCGTTCATTTTTTCGAAGTCTTGTAACAGGAAAAGCACCGCCGGTGAGCTATGAGGTGAACGGACATTCATATGATATGCCGTATTATCTAGGTGATGGAATATACCCAGAGATTCCTACTATTATTACGGCCATTAAACATCCGGTGGTAGGAAAAAGGAAATATTTTCATCGATGCAAGAGGGTGCAAGAAAAGATGTTGAACGGGGATTTGGTGTACTTCAACAACAATTTGGAATCATCAAACAACCTGCAAGAATGTGGAATCCAGATGTGCTTGCCTATATCATGAAAACTTGTATTATCTTACATAATATGATAGTCGAGGATGAGCGTCTACCCGGTGACTGGCCACATGTTTATGAACAACGTAGCAACGCAGCACCGGTTAATATATTAAGAGGCAATAGTGACGAGTTTTCCCAAATTAGAGCTCAGCAACGCCGACGTGCAATGCGTAACAAAGATGCACATATTCGCTTGCGTGATGACTTGATCGAATATATATGGGCAGAATATGGGAATTAAAAATTGTCGTTTGTCATTTCCTTTCTATTATCTCTTTGTATGTAAACATCCTCAAGTTTTAATTAAGGTCGTATGTTTCAAAAAAGTAGAAATTTAATTCAAATCAACGGAAGTAAATTTAAAATCCAAAAATTACATAATAATGCTAATTGTTCAGATATAAGAAATTTAAAACATAATATATAATAATACTACTAATCACTAAATAGGAGAAATAATTAAGGTTTGAACTATTCCGCCTTTGTGTTAAGATTGGTTTCTTTTATTCCGAACTATGTCCGCCCTGCGAAGTCGGAAGTACTCTTGTTGTACAGGTTCCATTTTTTCAAGATCCATCATAATGATGCGAAATTCTTCGTCTTCAGCTTGCTTGGCTATTTTTGCCGCATGTTCAGCTTGTTTTGCTGCAAACTCTGCTGCTCTTTGTTCCATCTTGAATCTTGATTGTGCTTGGTAATGAGTATTGAAATTTTGTTGTTCTTTAATAATTATTCCCATCAATTCCTCTTGGTGACTGGATTTCTCTCTCCCTGTTTTCTTCAATCTTTTTGCTGCTTTTTTCCCCATCTTACGAAGATATGTGTTCTCTATGTCTCCCCCATCTGTGTCGTTACCGGTCTCTCCTTGAGTTGTTGTTTGCGGTCCTTCATCATCTTCCTCGTTATTCTCATAAGTGTCCAAATCATGCGTCGTATCGAATACAAAAGTCGATCGTCGATTATATTTTATATTTTCTAACACAACTGGTAGCACTCTTCGTGCTTAAATTTTTTCCCATCGTTGCATTCCTTGAACCTCTTGTTAACTTCTTCAAGCTGTTAATGTTTTTAAAAACACTTAAGTACATGGGCGCTTATTAAATATTAGAAAACAATGTTGGAAAAATCAAGAATGCTTACCTTCTTTTCAGGACCCCATCCAGTATGATATTCACCTTCAACTTCTGCCTCTTTTGCCGAAAATAACGCCACATCTTTACTTATTCCCTGATATCGTTTTTGCCAAGAACTCCAAGACCGCTCTGGATTATTAGGTAAATGAAGTTCAATATCATCCTTGATACGAGTCCACAACGTCGCCTCTGATTGATCAGCTCCAACACTAGAATCTTGAGATATAGATAAATGAATTTTACACATTGTTACATCTTCGATTGTCGTAAAATTTGGACCTCGTGCTACTCTTGGTGCCATTGTAAGCGAATCCGTGAAAATTTTCCAACTGATTTGAAAGCAGAAACAATATTTCTTCTTATTGGTGTGGATAGTTTGAAGTATTGGTCGTGGGAAAATGTCACAGGAGCTCATGTGTATATATAGGTGTTTCTTCCGAAAAACCGAAATGTCTTCCAAACTTTCCAACGTTCCAAATTATCCAACGTTCCATTTTCTTCAACGTTCCATTTTCTTCAACGTTCCATTTTCTTCAACGGTCGAATTACCAACGGTATAAAAAAATTTCTAAATCAATTTTGTCTAAGTATTTTATTTTTTTTTAAACTCAAGCTTGGGACGTTAACTATATAAACGCCTGGCGTGGGGCGTTAACTATATCAACGCCGGGATGGGGCGTTAATTATATCACCGCCTGGCATGGGGCGTTAATTATATCACCGCCTGTCTGGGGCGTTAACTATATAAACGCCTGGCGTGAGGCGTTAACTATATCAACGCCTGAATGGGGCGTACACTTTATCAACGCCTGGCGTGGGGCGTTAAGAATATCAACGCCGGGCTGGGGCGTTTGTATAATCTTCGTCTGAATGGGGCGTTCATTTTATTAACGCCTGACGTGGGGCGTAAACTTTATCAACGTCCCAACGGGCGAACATTTTATCAACGCCTGGTTCAGGCGTAACTTATATACACGCCTCTTTATGGGGCGGTGACTTTACGTACGTTTCACAACAGGCGTAGATTATATATACGCCCGATGCCAAACGGTGATTATACCTCCGCTCCATTATATATAGTTTTGGTCTTGGTCCCAGACCAAATATGATCTGGAATTTGGTTTTGGTCCAGATTTTAGTCTTTACTCCGTCCCGTTGCGTCTCGTCCCTGAATCATAATTATAGGTTTACTCGTCCATTACAGTTGCTCTTAGGGAATGATTTTCATCATGAGAAACAGTGCAATACACTTATCTAGGGGTAATTGCCTATTTCTGTGTTGTTGCTTAGAATTTCACAAAGCACAGCTCAAATAAAAAATTCTCACTAACTAGTGTGTTGTCTATTAAGTTAGAAGAAAAATGTAGATACATGACGAATACCAAAAGACTAGAGGAAAAATAGAGTTAAGCTACACCGAAGGGAAATCTTTACACTTCTCTGATGGACCCTTCTGGAAGAGCCTTGTGAAATGCCCATCAACTTGTAGGTCCTGATCATTCAATTCCAAGCCTTGTAAAGCTGCCAAATCCCCCAGTGTTGCCTCTCATTCCTACTCCATCCCCAAACGATCAATTGTGATCATGCTGAAATGTATAGTATAGCCATACCTAATTGTATGTCTAAAACATCGTTATCGCCTTTTTGTGGATCGTAAAAACTCATGTAACCTAGTTTGTCTCATCGATGCCTTCTTTTGTGTCTCCACTTTGACTTCCGCTCAATCCTTTTATTTTTCTATATTTCCTGCACAGGTCGATTGTGAGTAAACAATTGAACGTAAAATAATCAAGCTTCATAACGTAATTTTTAGCTAATTTGTAGACGTGAAAGCTATATTTCACCTTTTATTTATATGAGATGACTAAGTATATTATTTGATTATCTCGAGTTTACTCCAACACCTTAGAAGTTCATTTAAATTAACTTGTTATTTAACCAGATTTTCAGGCGCATTCCGGAAAGGCGGCCTTCGATCAGAAAATCCAATCCATGCTTATAGCCTTTATGAGTAATATTTCATTTTTATTTTTTTGAAATAGGCCTTTGTATGCAAATAATACTTGTTCACTCCATTTTCATTGTACACAGATTAATACTTAATTTACAGACCACTTCGAAAGTATTTTGCATTTGTATTGAATGAGGGATTTACGGCAAATAACAACACATGGAAACATTGACAATGCTGATTTTCTGTAGCAGAAAAAGGCAACATACAAATCAGTGTGGCCGAACAAGCGAAAAGGGGACAATGGGTTCAAGGAATAGAATCGAATTCCAAGACTTGAGTAAAGGCAACAGACTTTCCCGCTCCATCATTTCTACCTAGCCTGTCTGTGAAAGGTTCCCACATCGCTATAATCCGCTTAATTAACTTAAATATAATAGGGAAAGACCGCTCCATTCATTGCCAATTGGTTTTGAAGTAGATGCCCGCAGACTTTAACATGGTATCAGAGCTAAGCCCCAGACCTAGACCTGCGTAGGTCGAGTTACCGGCCGAAGTGTTTAACCGATTTTGTCACTTATACACCTGGGATGTAGGACAGTGTCGATACTGGCTGAGGTGTTACCTCTGATTTAGTCACTCACTTGTGTACACCTTTTATCGATGGACTGGTAACTCGTACGTAGGTCCACATGTGATGTCCAGTGACTGGCCTTACACGTGAGGGGGCGTGTGAAAGGACAAATAATCTCACATTGCTATAATCCGCTTAATTAACTTAAATATAATATGGAAGGGCCGCTCCACTCATTGCCAATTGGTTTTCAGTTGGATGCCCGCAGACTTTAACATGGTATCAGAGCTAAGCCCCAGATCTAGACCTGCGTAGGCCGAGTTACTGGCCGAAGTATTTAACCGATTTTGTCACTTGTACACCTGGGATGTAGGCCAGTGCTGATACTGGCCGAGGTGTTACCCCTGATTTAGTCACTCACTTGTGTACACCTTTTACCGATGGACTGGTAACTCGTACGTAGGTCCACGTGTGAGATCCAGTGACTGACCTTACACGTGAGGGGGCGTGTGAAAGGACAAATGTCCCACATCGCTATAATCCGCTTAATTAACTTAAATATAACACGGAAGGACCGCTCCACTCATTGCCAATTGGTTTTGAGTTTGATGCCCTCCGACTTTAACAATCTTTTATCTCTAAGAGTCGAATCATTCAAGACCCACTTTTTCTTTCACTCTCAAATTTCTATAGCCAGCCATGGGAATGAGCAACAAAGTGATAGGAATGCTAATCTTCATAGAATCACTATGTTGAATACCCCTGAGTGATAATTTTAGTATTTTGGTTATCTGAATAACCTGATATTGAGTGTTCCATGATAAACAGAACGGCTTGTGAAGTTTTTTTGTGTCAGGCTACAAAATGCCAAAGAGGAGTGCTTTTGTACAACAAACAGTGGAGTTACGAATTTCTGTTGCATTCTGTATATTTTCGAACTATTGCGCAGCATAGGCAATAACTTCTTTGATTTTGATAGTCGTATATCGAATATTCATTGCCTTCTCAAACACAATGTTCCAAAAGAAAACCATTAGTTTAAGCTTAATTTTTGAGTTTTTTTCTCTTTTTTTGTTAGTTGAAATGTCATGATTGCTAAAGGTTGGTACCAGCATTAGTAGGGCTGGTACTACTTGAGTGATCCAATGGCTAGGATCACTTATAACTCTTTTATCTTATATGAAATGGTATCGGTCCTGCAAATTAGAAGTACGATACATAATAACCACGTGAAAAATAGGAATATAAAAATTAAAACATTTCTCTCCTAAATGTGCAAACATTATCATGCAAAATGATGATTTTTTTTCGGAAAATGGGTCATTTGTCCAAATATTTTTAAATCACGGTTAAAATGGACGAGTAAAAAATAGTTTGGGTGAAATGGCCAAAAAAAAAATAGTAAGGATGAAACTAGCTTAAATTTAAAAAATAGCAAGGATGAAACTGGATACATCCCATGTAAATTAAAAATAAGAAAAAATATTTGAAAATGGGCACGATGAAACTGGTTACATCATGCCTATTTTTACATTTTTGAAAATTTAAATAGTATCAAAATCTAACCGTCCATTTCACCACGGAATTGTTGATTTTGGTCTTTTTAACCAATTTTGTGTTTTTTTTTGTTATCAGTGCTAACCTTTTCTTACTCTCCCAGAGACTCCAAACGCTCCAAAACCCCTCTAATTCATTTGTTATGAAGTTATATTTACTTTTAATCCCTACCTCAATCATTGTATTATCTCTGTAGTTTACTCGTCTCCAATACCTTAGAAATTCATTTAAATTACCTTTCTATTTAACCTTTTTTTTTTTTGTTGCATTTTCAAAAATCCAATCACACTAGCTTATGCCTTTATATATAATACAAGTTCTGTAAACCCGCGCAATTGTGCGGGCTAGTTTATTCTTGTCAATATCTTTTCCTACTCGAAACAGATATTACAAATAGTCTCCAATACTGCATCGCACTTGTTACCGTTATGTTAGAAAAAGTGGAGTTATGATCAAAATCTGGTAGCCACGCTAAGATGACTAACGTGATCAAAATATTCATGACTATACGAACAGATGATTTGGGAGAACATGCAATACCTTTAGCCATTGGAAGCAACAATATCACAATTCCGTGGGCTTATAGATTCTACTTCGTGAAGTCTCAAATAATGCGTCGCCCTTGTTATTCTTGTACAACAAAAAGTGGGTTTCTGATCAACATCTGGTAGCCACACTAAGATCACTAACATGAATGAAGATCCCTTATTCTTCACCAAGTGCTAACACATTTATCAAAAGCTGCAAACATCAAACAAAAAACAAAACAAAAAAAGTGATCGGACAAATGTATAAGCAATATCAAGTGAATCCACGAGTCTTTCCTCTTCAGCAAGTGCTGGCCAAGATTTAACACCCATTACAGGAACTTCACTGCCATCTTTGGTCGTTAAATAATCACAACATTATTCAAACCTGCTCCATATCCATCAATCGCAGGGCTTTTACATGGTGGAAGAAATTGATTTAAATGATACACTTGGAACATACAATGATGACTGCTTTGTAGGAAAATTAGTTGTGGGAAGTAATGTAAAAGAAAGCAGTGGGGATAGACTATAGAGAATAGATTGTCAGAATTAGGGGAAAAGGTACAATCCATGTATCGAAGTTGAATGAATTGTTTACTGTAAATTAGAGAAAGTGCGGATGGCTGAAAGACGAAGATATTATACGTTGGTTGTTACCTACCACCCGTACAATGCAGTGTAAGACTTTCTTCTAAGAATCCAATATGAATGTAGACGATAACCTAATTACAGAATATTAGATTTTTTTCCTGTAGAAAAAAGAAATAAATTTGCAACTAATGAGTTAAAGCATACAAATTAAACTCATCCATGAATGAAAACACGCATCACTCTTGACTATTCAATGCATTACACATCTCAATATCTTATCTGTTTGACCCAAAGATTCTTTTACAAGCACAACCATAAGAGAAGTGAACTATGATTTTTAATTGAATCAACATCAAACTTAAATAATACATCAATGAAAATGCATGATGTGACATCAATGAAAATGCATGATGATGTGAAGGAGAAATAACGATGGTATATAAAGATTTTCCTTGAAGCGGCATGACCAAAGATGCACTAAAGGAAGTCCTTGTAGATGTTGTTCGCATTGCTACATGTATGATATGCCTTATTCTTCTTTTGAATCATCTTTCTTCCTCGTTTCCTTTTTCTCCTCTTCGTCAACCTTACCATTATCCTATATAAATGACACCAGAAACCCCAAATTCAGAACTCAAAACAAATCAAGAACCGGAAACATTACCAACAATATATGAGACATGAAATATCTGTATAAAAGTAGTTGAAAACCTGAAACTTAATAGGTCAGCGGTTCGCAAATAATTTAGTTTTAACATACAGAATGGTTGTAACTTCAACAATTTCATGGAAGTTCTTACCTTAAATCTCCAATTCCATGCCACCGAGATTTAGCGTCGCCTTCACCTCCGGATCCTGGTATTTCTTTTGGTTAGGTCGATGATGATCAAAAGTATGGTTTAAAAAAAAAAGGAATTAGACATCTGACAGGCCATGAGGGGGATTTTCTCACATTTAAATTGGCGATCAACTGATGATGTTCAATAAAGGACTAAGGAATTTGGGCCACCGTTAAAACTAAAGCAGAAAAGAGTAAAAAAGATAAGTGTCTTTCTGTGTGCAAACATTACCTTCGATTGGTTGACAGAGAAAATTTGCAGGGTTGGACTCCGTCTGATATGTAGTATGTTACTATGTAACACTCATGTTTCTCCGTGGGATATTCACTCCAGTGATCCAATTATGTGATCCTCAAACGGATGATGCTTTAAGCAACATAATGTAAAGTGCCAAATTATGAAACACGTTTTAAAACTGTTCAGAAATAGATCTCAAGTCGCGAAGCAATAATATTCTAATAGTTGCAAAATGACGAACTTATGGAATTTCGTCAAGCACTTCATTTTCAACCCTCGTGAACTTTTTACAAACATTAAATCAACAATGAGATTTATCATCCGATAGAGAAAAACTTTACTTCCAACCCTCATGAACTTTTTACGAACACTAAATCAACAATGAGATATATGAGCAGTAAGTCAACAACCAAATTGTACAGAGAAAACTGGCGTCGAATCGGCCGACTGTGCTACATATATAAGTTACTGACCGATAAATTGCAACCTTTCAAGAAAACCTCTTCAGAACTAAGAGAACGGATTCTTAGGATGTGTCTTCTTCATAGAACGATTTGAAAGGTCGTTCCTTTTCGATTCTTCTGGATCTCCTCAAATCTACTACGGTGACAACACATCGGACAAAAAAATTGAAATATATGCTATGAGGCCGACACGTCAGCATAAACATTCTCCTTTATATTAAGAAGAATTGATTGGTATACTTGTCCATTTCATTTTCATGGTACTTAGCGCAAATAACCGATGCAAGCACGGACGAAAGGACAAAAGTTACAAAACATACAAAAAAACCTGATGTTGAATATGATTTTACATGTCAAGCCTTTGGCAAAAACCAGGTTGTAGCCTCATATACCGGAATCTACGTTATATGGAACTAGTGGTGGAATTTTTTATGCAGTAGTGGACACAAAAGACGAGTGTTAGATAATGAAGGGCCAAGTTTAACTGGTTGAAGGGACAATAATTGATGATTCTCATGTTCCCTTCTTCTATTAGATAAGGGTTCGAACCCGTAATTACCAAACCAGATCCTATTTAAAGGGGTTTGGATGTAGCCCAGGGCCATTGTTAACCTATTAGAAATAAAGAAAAAGAATAGCAAATATATATTAGACCCAGGTAAGTTTTGGAGCCAATTTCCATGCGGGAGTGGTAAGCAACTGGCTCCACTTTTACTCTTGGATTTGCCGTTCAATGGATCTACGGTATTTCATATCTCCCTCTCTGTGTATTCGGGCAAATGCATTCCGGTTGCTGTCATTCTTCAACTCAGGATACAACCTTTTCCAGTAACTGTAAACAGAGTGTAATAAAAACGAACGTAATGCAGAATTGGAAGATGGTATTTCCATATGGAATTAAATGGATGCAAAGGACAAATGAAGTCACCATCCTCTATCTTCAAGCCAAACGTCAAACATCAACACACATCCCATGTCTATCCAACCAGCCAACTCCTAGCGTACCATTATTTCTCATATATAAACCAAATATATTCTATGTCTTTTTCCAAGTTATATGACTTCATCTCTCAACTCTTGAAAGAAAAAACTCCTTAAAACTGCAAACACTTCTTTAAAAGCAACACACTTTCTCACTCATCATTTCCACCAAGTTAATCTCTCTCTTTCTTTCTCAGAATCAAGTGTAGATTCAAGACCCATTTTTTCTTTCACGCTCCACAGCCAGCCATGGGAATGAGCAACAAAGTAACAGCAATCCTAAACTTCATAGCTTTACTATGTTCAATACCCTTGATAACTTCAGGAATTTGGTTATCAAAAAAAGCAGATAACCAGTGTGTTCATCTCTTTAGATGGCCAGTTCTTATACTTGGAATACTTCTTCTCATTGTATCATTAGCTGGGTTTGTTGGATCTTATTGGAATAGACAAGGCTTTTAGCTTTTTACTTATTCTCCATGGCTGCACTCATAGTGGTACTTATTTTACTCATATTCGCTTTTGTTGTAACTAGACATGATGGTAGTTACATAGTTCCTGGTAGAGGTTATAAAGAGTATAGAGTTGAAGGTTACTCTTCTTGGCTTAGAAATTATGTTACTGAATCTGAAAATTGGAGTAAAGTTAGAAGTTGTCTTGCTCAAACTGATGTCTGCACTGAACTTGGTCAAGAGTATTCATCTGCTGATCAGTTTTTCTCTGATCATATATCTCCACTTCAGGTACTATTATCTCAAAAATTAGCAAGTGCCAAAAAAATTTGTTAAATTCTTTTTCTGATTACAGATCTAAGCTTATTTGGGTGTTTGGTTTTTTGAAATTTCAGTCAGGTTGCTGTAAACCACCAACTATTTGTGGTTTCACATACATTAATCCGACGTTCTGGGTCAATCCGGCGAACCCAACATCTGATACTGATTGCTTAGTGTGGAGCAATGATCAACATCAGTTATGCTATGAATGCAAAGCTTGTCAAGCAGGAGTATTAGGGAACTTAAGACAAGAATGGAGGAAAGCTAATATAGCTTTGATAATTACAGGTTGTGGTTCTTATATGTGTTTACACAATTGGTTGCAGTGCATATAAAAATGCACAAACTCAAGAACTCTTTCGCCGATACAAGGATGGTTGGGCATGATGCATAAACCCTTGCCAGACCAGGGTTTTCTGTTCTTATTTCAGGTTCAAAGCACTTATTTATTCTAGTTTTGATTGTTATTCTTTGCTCCATATTGAAATCTGTCAGTAGTTTTATGTGCATATTTCCCTTCTTTTAGAATTCTTCATGCTTTTGAGGCTGACAAGTTGGTGGATTGCCCTTGAAATGCTGAATTCATATGTTTAATGCAAAAGCCTAGAATCAAATGAAGAAAGAATCCTTATCTTATTAGAATCGATTGCTTATGAAGTTCTGTGGATGCTGCTGTTTTTAATGGTTATTTATTCCAGACTTTCCAGTTGTATATCAAGACAAATGTTCTTGTTCTGCACTTCTGTTCTTAATCTTTATTTTATAATCAACTGAGACTGTCTGAGAGCTTAAGACAATTTTAGTGTTCCTAAAACAAATGTCTGAAATGTGGTTCCAGTGCTAGATTCAAGATTTATGCTGCTTTTAATGGCACCGATGGACACCGACAATTTTCACCGAGTGTTCGGGCATAAAAACAAAACGTATTCATCCTATGTTAAATTGCTGATATGTGTAAGTAAATCGTTCAGTCCCATTAACCAATGAGAAGCTTAAGAAGTAGTCACTATTCAATATGAATTACTGATTTGCATTCATTTCTAATACAAAAAAATGTATTAATGAAACCGTAAAGACAAACAGAACTCTTTCCTGACCAGATGAAGGAATTTTGTTACCGAAACCATTCATTTATATCCCTGAACAGATATTGTTCTTGCATGCTTGGAAAAAAAGTAAATTTCATTATATTGACTGCTTAAGCTGTATTATTTACCTTTCGAGAATACACGATATACATTGGATCTGAACGCCCAGGATTAGGAGATATATCAAGTGCCTGCAACAGTAGAGAAATCCATTAATCAACATAGAAAAGGTCTACCACTGATTATCGAAGTCTGTGGTCAGACCTACTACTGTATGGAAGATCATATAAGGCTTTATACAAAAATAAAGCAAACAAAAGAATCTGAAAAGTTTGAATTCAGGATTTGACACTCTAAAAAGCAGGGGTCTGATATCTAAGTGACCACTATGAGTATTAGATTCCAAGTTGTGATTGACCGCATCTGAAAAGTTTGAATTCACAATTTGAAACTCTGAAAAGTGAGGGTCTGAAATATAAGTAACCAGTGACCACTGTGAGTATTAGATTCCTAGTTGCAGCCATTTGGATTTCGGACACCGTCTGATCCTAATTGGCTGAACCCAGATTAGTAGGTCTCAAAAACTCGAGAACAATCTGACTTTCTCTGGGAGGGTATCTCCTACAACCTGAACCTGAGCCTAAAACTTGATGAGGCCTGTTGGGACCGTTTCTCATGTGACAGATTAAGCCTCAAAAACCTGAATGTGATCCCTGTAGTTTTAGGACAGACGAAATGAGTCCAAGATTCAGTGGATTGGGCTAGTTTTACTTGCTGGTTTCTTTGTCTGGCACCATAACAATTGGCACTCAAATATACCCCTGTCAAATTTTCGAATGCGCCCAGGTAGACTGAATGGATTGCCATCTTAGCAAGAACCATTTAGAGATATAACAATGTCTAACACAGTTACAAAGTCTCAATCAGATATCTGGACCAGTAATTCACATATATTTAACAGGACAAGAGCAAGTTGTATCTGTCGTCTCACTTGATAAGGTTCAAAAGATTATTTTTAAAAGATTTGGAAAGTGAAAATAGTACCTGAGGAGGTTCAAAACCACCGGCATAGTGAAAATAAGACCCAACAATCAGAACGTGATGAGGATCACCAGTTGATGTCCAAATAGAGATTGCTTTTGTGAAGAAACACCGATTAGAGAAACTGAACACCGTAGCCATTGCAAAGAATCACTTACAGCAATTGCGAAAGAGAAAAATGTGTATCTACTATTGGATGCTAAACAAAGTAAACAAATAAAAATACCTCATTATAGCTAAACCGCCTGGCTTAAGAACTCTACACATCTCTTTGAAAACATCAATTGGCTTCGTCAGATAATCAACACTAACCTGCAAGATAAATACATTCCACATTCTATTACAATGTTCATATGCCTTTCTTTATTCTCCAACAAATTAAAAGGATTTCTGTACTTACCACATTAGTTATGACATCAAAAGAATTATCTTCAAATGGAAGTTTGGGGTCTACATTTAGATCTTGTACAATATACTCTGTGAGAACCTGCAAAACAGTCCATTTCATAAGAGACCTACACAAACCGAGACTGTTTAGTTAATGCAATTTACTGTAATATCACATAGGTTGAGACAGGGAAATCGCAACATGGTACCGAATGTGTCAACATGTCACTTCCAGAATTTTCAATGGCCCATAACATCAGGTGGATTCAAAATTTTGGACCATAGGTCGTGGGCACCAGCTAAATAATCCATTCAATAAATTGCACCATCATTTTTTATAATACAGAACTGTGGAAGGTAAGAGTCGTAAGACTAACCCCAGTCCTGCCCATTTGTGCTTACTCATATCTATAGCTTCAAGGATATCAAATACTGACCCATAACTGAAAAGCAAGTAAAGTCTCTCATATGTTATCACAGATGAGCATGTTTGTATTTAACAGAAAATTTTGGACCTTACTGGATTTCTTTTAAGCTCTTCTTCATTCATACCCATGCCAACAACTTTGTCTTGCTTGTATCCTGCTGGAAAATGGCTTACCTACAAACACAGAAAAGTTCATTAGACATAACTTAAGTAGCCCAAAAAAGAACAAAGAAGCACAAAATCTTCTTACCCAGCTGCTGCACAAATCCAGTAGACTTATTCCAGGCGTGTTGCTAGGAGGGAAAACCTTTGAATAGTACTTAGTAAGTGCAGCGATAGCAGGATCATCTATATGCGTCACAAACCGTGGACTTTCGTAAAAAGCCAAATCTGATGACCTACCAAAACCATCTGATTTAGAATTAAAATTCATAGCAAAAATTCAGTGTTTAATCAATACATTGAATTTTACACAATCAATCTAACCGAACTACAACTGCATTCTCATTTTACTTCTGCACTAAAGTAGCATAAGTTAGAGACATACTCATCAAACCGCTGAAAGTCCTCCGCTGTATAGGGAAAATCAGCTGGCCAATCTACATTCTTCAGTATCTATTGACACAAGACCCAAACACAACCAAATTACAATCTACAGAAGCAGAAATGGCTCAATGCATACAATTCTTCGCGAAAAATTCAACTAAACCCTGGCATCTCTGAAGTGAAATATTGATGCACATATGAAAATTGGGGACTGAAATTCAATCCCCCACTAGCATTTCTTACTCATTTAGCTTCACCCAATCATCAAAAATCAAAATTGGACAAATCCCAATTGTTTAAAACCCCAAAAAGTACATGAAAGTTCCATTATTTCACCCAGTAGCAATCAAAAAACCCTAAATTCTACTGCAAAAACCTCTCTAAATTAAATTTTTCAACAAACCCACAACTTAAAAACCTTAGATTATCTCTTTCACATAATCAAAATCAAAACTTTGAGGAAACCCATTACTCAAAATCATGTAAATTACAAGATAAAAAGGAAAAAGGAGATGAAATTTTATTTTTGACTAACCTCTTCAATTGGGGGAGCACTTGGTTGTTTAGCGGAAGCTAGGAAATATTTCCCTCCGCCACCAGTACTGCTGCTATTACCAGCCATTTTCAAGAACTGGTTACCTAGAAATGGAGTTCCAATTCCTAATAGTAGTCTCCGACCAACCCTAGACTGTTGAACTTTGAGACATTTGAGTTCTGAAGAGATGGTTGGAAGAGTTCGAAGTCCATATCCAAGACGAAGTAGAGCCATCTGGTTATTGGTTAATAACCGTTATCTTTTCGTTTTGACTGGACATTTTATATTAGAAAAATGGTACGTCCTCGAGATCCTTAAATGGACGTTTTGAAGGCGAGCTAGGCTCCTTAATGAAAGTCACCCGATTCTAGAACTGGACCTCTAACCATAGGCTTACAGTGCTGGAGTTTAGGGGCTAATCCAATTGCTCAGGCTAGTCCCTCTTGGTTAAACTTGGAAAACTCTAGACATGGGACAATTGTTAGTGTCCAGATATGGGACAATAAAGCGGACCTTTAATCATCCCCTCTTCACCCCGCTACTAATCCCGATGTTAGAATCATTCCCCTCTCAATCATTAGGATTGTGCCACCTCATGTCTCAGATCTGGACAAGGCCCTGTTGTCCCAACTGTAGGCTCTCCCGTTAAAACTCGGGATATAAAAGCTTTCCGTGTTTTAACTAACGTAGGTTAATCTTGCTGATCAAGAACCTGGCTCTCATAATGAGGTATAAAACGTTTGATTTGATGTAACTTTCAGACGTTCAATAGAAACACCTGGGATAGTTTAAGCCTGATTTCATATAATGATATGAAGCATTTTTGTTTGGGATGTCTGATTTCTTTATGTTTAAAGGGGGAGGATCCAATGAAATAGTTATATTGACATAATCATGACATAGTTTTGTCATTTTTTCTACAAAATCCAAGCAACAACGAGTTTGAAGCTAATTTTTTGGTGACATGTTCCACTTATATAATTTGATATTCCTGCCAAAAATAAGAGTATTTCAATACATGAAACTTCACAATCCACAAAATTTAATTTCAACCATTAATCTTCAATGGTTGATATTCAAAATGGTACATGGTAGTCTTTACTGTTAAGAATACGAACCTAAGGAATTGTTTCAAGTATACGTGACTTACTACAAGTCGGAGGCGTGGGAATACAGATAGAACTAGGTGAAACTATAGCTTTAGTTGCTTTGTCTTAATTATACGAAGTTGGTTTAGATTTTGTATAACGGCTTAATCCTGAGAGTATTCAATTCTAGACAAGGTCCCGGGGTTTTTCTGCATTTGTGGTTCCTCGTTAACAAAATCTTGCTGTGTCTTTTACTTTTCTATTTCCGCAATTATAATTGTTTTATTATAATTAGAAGTAAAATACACAAACGTTAATTCTTATTTACTTGATAGCAATTCTATTGTGTTTGGTTAAGTCTGAACCTTTATCAAGTAAACATACTTCGTTGTTGCATTGTCTCGATCTTGTATCCATAGTTAATCACACAAGTTATCTTGTTGTCGTATTTTCTCGATCTGTATCCATAGACGATCACACGAAGTGTGAACTGATTAGTTGTATTGTCTCAACTCAGTTCATACACAATCACTTCCATAGAATGGACTTATAGGTGGAAAAGTTTTAGATTGAGATATATTTGGATACCCTCATCTTTTCAAATTATTTCTTCTTTATAAAGTTGATTGAGCCAGGATATTGTGATTTCCCAACTAGTGCCAGGTACAGTACATAAAATTACATGGTCTTCCTTTTGATTTTTTATGTTTTTTTCGAGAGCACCTATAAATTTGCCTCCACTGTGTTTCTCTTCATGCTAGTGTATGAGCATCATGTAAGTATCTCCCATCATTTCAACGGGGCAAAAATTACCTTTGGAGTGAGAAACTTTACTAGAGTTTACTAGACACCTAGGTAATTGCAATTATTCCAAATTTTCAACATCAAACTGAAATAGGTGGATTGTTCATTTATCGGACT
Organism: Papaver somniferum; assembly: GCF_003573695.1. Taxonomy (NCBI): domain Eukaryota; kingdom Viridiplantae; phylum Streptophyta; class Magnoliopsida; order Ranunculales; family Papaveraceae; genus Papaver; species Papaver somniferum. Next base: position 141,931,070 of record NC_039367.1, read on the forward strand.
CGGCACTCCATAGTCTAATCTTTACCCAAAATAGCCCTCATGGAAAGTTTATCAAGTTTTTGAGTGGATGCTCTTAGGTAGATGCAAAATCCAAGGTAATCTTCTCGGCTGATTGTTTCGTTATTCACAGTTCACTCCAACACCCCACATATACACTTTACTTAGACCTTTTATCAGACGTCGTTGGGTTTTAAATATCTACGAAATTACATTATTAGCTCTTAGCCTTTTCATATATACGCACACGACAGGTCACCCAAGTTTCATGATGGATGGTCACTTGAACTGTACTATGGCCATTAAAACATGCAGAAGTAAATGAAATGAAAAACGTAAGGAAAATGTGATGATTAATTGCCGGGAAAATGGATCATTTGTCCAGATATTTTTAAATCACGGTTCAAATTGACGAGTAAAAAAATAGTTTGGGTGAAATGGCCAAAAAAAAAATAGTAAGGATGAAACTGGTTTCATCCTAGTTTAAATTTAAAAAATATCAAGGATGAAACTGGATACATCCTGTGTAAATTAAAAATAAGAAAAAATATTTGAAAACGGGCACGATGAAACTGGTTATATCCTGCCTATTTTTCCATTTTTGTCCATTTAAACAGTATCAAAATCTAACTGTCCATTTCACCCAGGACTTGTTGATTTTGGTCTTTTTAACCAATTTTGTGTTAATTGCCTGGCGCCTTCAGGGACGACCCTGAAAAAATTAGGAACGACTAATAAGACAAAATAGGGTCACCCAAATCTAAATTGAAGACATCTCTTATCTGTGTTTTTTTGAAATGGAAAATATACCCTCCACAATCGGTAGATAAAACTACAATCAGTAATTTATTTTAGTAATCGGTAGATGTTAGGATAATCGGAGGGTAATGTGTACATATGTAGATTGAAAGTTTTGTTATTCTGAAATAACCTACAACCGGAGGATAATTATTTACCATGTCTCCTGATTATGAAGTTGCCCAAAATTGAAATTTGAAAAAATCTTTGGGAACTAACATAATCGGTAGACTAGGAGTTAATATAGTTTCTGATTATGAAGTTGCCCCGAAATTGAAATTTGAAAAAATCTTGAAATTTTTGAATTTGGGAACTACCATAATCGGTAGACCAGGAGTAAAAGGATACCGTCCTTATATAGTTTAGAATTGATTATCTCCCATTCCTTGCCAAGAATCAGAAAAGAGGCCAGAGATCTTAGTCATAGAAGATTCAGATGGAGAATCTTCATTTGCAGCAAGGTCATCATTATCCTCATCATCTTCACCACTCTCGGAGTTTTCATGAGAAGGAATATTTTAAGGACAGGAAGAACGGATTTTCTCTTCTTTGAAGGAGGAGCAGTTGGTTTTTCCCTGCGAAGATCACCTTTGCCTTTATCACCAGTCTTCGCAACATTGGCAGGCTCTTCTATTTCAGCAATAATCTTCACACACAGATAGAAATAAGAAATGGAGGCAACAATATACTGTTTAAAATCATAAGAGAATATTTCTTACCTCATCTGTGTATGAGCGAAGAGCTAACAAGGTACTAGCCTTCCCAGTCTTGTGATAGCTATCTTTCAGTTTCTGGATCTGTAGAATGTCGCAAGAATCAGCGAACAAAAGAATAAAGACAAATAAAGAAATATAAAGTGGGTGAAACTGGAGGAGACATACCTCTTTCTCCTTCTCGGGCTAAGAGAATACCCAAGGTTGATAAGAAGCGAGATTCTCAGGAAGAACATTTGACCCAGCAATGTAAGGTCCTTTCAGCATCAAGGGAAAAACACACAATTTATCATCTTTGGATTGGCGAGGAGTTGTGTTCTTACCAGAGTGTCAATCAATGTCTTGCATGAGTATTTTATCTTCGTCAATATGATCTTTCCTTTTCAAGCGAATACCTCGGCGAGTATTCTCTTTCTTCATGGATATTAATTCATAGTTTTCGAAGAAATCCGCTAATGTATATTTCTCAGCGACTATCTCTAGATCTACGAATTTAGAATCCCTAAGCTCTTTATAATAAAGACATCCTTTACCAGCACCACGGTTAGCGAACTCCAGTATCAGAGGGATGCAATCCCCACTCAATTGGAAGACAGCTCGCGAAAATCCCGAGTGAGCGAGAATTTCATAGAATATAGGAATATCTGGGTCATAAAGAGGAATGGGGGGACCTGCGAGAATTTGACCTAGCGAAACTATGATTGATTGATCATCACAATGTTGATCAGAGAAAAGTTTGATAGAAAGAATTGACTTGGGACTTTCTGTAGGATCAGAATCTCGCAATGACAATGTTTCAGCGAAATTATCAGTGACACAATACAACAGCGTCGCAGAACAATTTCAGAAACGATAAAATAAATGACGTCAGCTAAGATCACGAGAAAGATATGATAACCCTGCGAAAATTTGAGAGTTTTGGAAATTAACATCTGTAAGGTTGCGAGAATGTCGCAAACCATACCCGAAAATAAGGGACAGATTAGCTGTCATCCACTATGTATTTCCTTATAAATAGTCGTTCGAATTGTAAAGAGAGAGAGAGAGAGAGAGCTTTTTTGAGTAAGAAACAAGTAAATAGGAGAGAGAAAGTTTAGAGCAGGGATCATTCTTGAGTTCTTTATCTTTTCTTGTAAGAACATCCAAAGATTAATCAATAAAATTAAGAATATAAACCTAAAATGAGTTGATTAATGATGAAATCACATGAAGAGTGTAGTGTAGGATTTCCTGCAACTACATAATGGCGCTAGAAACAGGGAACGAGTTGAAGATTATTCTAGAAAAATCTAAAGATTGATATTGAGATTTGTGAAAATTTAACGTGATTGATTAAGAATTTTTCATAATTTCTTGCAATACTGTTAGCATTGAAGAAATGGCTAGAAGAAGAAACACATCCGAACAACCGACTATTATTGGAAGAAGCAAAAGAATTGCTGGAAGAGAAAGAAGTGAAATGGGAGAATCTACTAGAATGAGAAATAATAGAGAAAATCAAATTCAACCGCCAATTCAACAAACACTAGTTCAAGAGAGGAATACAGATTATGACAGGTGAGCATACACACTTGGCGATCAAATTCAGCAGAAGAAATAGAAGAAAATCAACAAAACATAAATTATAGACAGGAAACAGAGAAATCAAGAAGTAGATGAAGGAATAATTCATGGAGGTGAGGAAATTGGAGCGTTAAAAACATTAAGACGAAGAATACATGAAGAAAGAAGAGCTTAAGCATAAGAGCGTGCAAATTTAACAAGGAAAAATCACGAATTAAGGATGGAGAATATAAGACTACAAAATAGAAGATCGAGAAGTATTACAAAATCATATTCAAGATCGACTAGAAGAGAAATGGGGAGAAATTCACCCACAATCAATGCTCGAAATAAAATTCAAGAAGAAATATCAAATCCTAATGAAGAATATCGCGAAAATAGAGAAAGAATTGATGATCGTTACGTTCCACAAATGAAACTTTTGATGATGGGCAAATTGGAGGAAATCAAGAGAACGGGCAAAATCAGGGATAAAATAACCAAGATGGCGAAGGAAATCAAGTGGAAGGAAGAAGAATTTTACATGTGAGAGAAACTCAAAGAAATTAACAGACAATTGAAGAAGAAATTGAAAGACATTATGCTGAACAAGCACGTTTAATCTGCGAACGTGAAAGATTGAGAGCGAAAATGGAAGAACAAGAGCTTCAGGAGACAATTCGCCAGAACAATCATGACAATCGAGAAAGAAGACGTACACAAAACCGGAATAACGATAATCTCAATGAGGAGTATGATAGAGTAAGAAGAATGGCTGAAAGGCAGCGAATTGAATTGATAAGAAATAAAAAAAATTATGGAGGGGAAAATGAAAGACATCATCATTTGCGAATTCAAGATAGAGATGAGGAAGAGAATCGTAGAAGAAGACGAGATAAGGATAATGAAGAAGAGATGCAAAATTTCGCAAGAGAAGATAGACGTGAACGCAGAAGAAGAGAAGAAAAATTAAAGAGACCAATGGATCGATATTCAGGTGTAAATAAACAAATCTTGAAAGAATTAGAAGAAATGAGAGGAATGCTAAATAACAGAAGAGAAGTAGGTAGAAGACAATTGGATGAAGCAATAGAAGAAGCTGCGAAAACTCCATTTACAAGGGAAGTACAATTAGAAGGAATACCACTGAAATGCAATTTTCCCGCATTAACCAGCATTTTTGATAGAACAACTTGATAAATGCTCGTATCTTATCATTTTCAGTGTCAAGAATACGATTACAATGACTGAATTGCGAGAACTTCAAGAAGAATACATTGCTCTAGAGGAAAGGAAAAATCAAATGGAATCATATCCAGTTGCGAACACCAGTTCAAAAACAGCGAATGCAAGCTTATTACCCAAGCTAATAAACACAGTGGCGAATACTTCGCAAGTACAACAAGAGAAGGTGACAAGTAACAATCAACAGAAATGGTGCTATGGGAGCCGAGATCAAGAAGAGTATGAAAGAGAAAAATTTCTACAATCGTGGAAATAACAAGATTCAAAGACTCGATCAACCGCAAGAAACTTATGGAGGTCAAAGACAAAACTATAATAAGGACAAGGAGTCACAAGGTATGGGAAGAAATCAAGATGCCACCTCTAAATGCAAGTGTGGAGAAGATATGGGAAGCTATAATTTGATGGAAATATACCAACACCATGGAACATGGGAACGGAACCACCTCCAAACCACAGAAGTCATGAATTTTGTTCTTATCATCATTTTCATGGACATACCACAAATTGCAGAAATGTAAAAAATTATTTTGAGAATGATAGATCAAGGAAAACTAAACGACTTTCTGGTAGGGCATCCCACATCTCAACCATTACCACCACCACCAGAACATCACAAAGTGAATACGATGAAAAAGAAAGAAACATTCTTCATAGAAGTTGGTGCAAAAGCAAAAAATCTATTCTGTCACTCTATCGTACATTCATATAAGACAATTGAAGATTTTCATGATAATGTTTTGAGTAGAGTGTTCGCAAGAGATAATGATGGAAGAGAAATTATGAATATTGCGAAAATCTCGCCACTAGAGGAATGGCAGAAACAGATCATTTCTTTTACTGCAGAAGAAATTCCCGAAGGAGAAGAGGTGCATGACAATCCATTGGTAATAAAATTAGAAATTAATCCAAAACCGAAAGAAGATGAGGATGATGAAGCTGAAGATTCATGGGCAAATAGAATTCTAGTCGATACTGGAAGCTCTGTGAACATCTTATTTTATCATACTTATAAAACCATGGGTGGAAGAGATGATGATCTTATACCATCAACATATAAGATATATGGTTTTAATGGTACTGCTAACAAGCCTAAAGGGGAGGTTACTATGCGAATTCCATTGAAGGGAATATCTTCTGAAATCTCATTTGTGTCGTTGATGTAGAATCACCCTACAATGCGTTAATTGGTCGACCTTGGCTACATGGGATTCTAGGTGTAGCTTCAACTTTCCACCAGTGCATCAAATTCCCTCACCCCAATGGTGTAGGAATCATAAAGGGAGATTGGGTCGAAGGAAAGAGTGTTACGAAACTGAGATAGAATCTTGCGAAGGAAGAGCAAACAAGAAGGAAAACTGGCGACACAAAATCAAAGATGTACAAAGAAGTGAGAGGTTGATGGTGGATACAATCGAAAGGAAAGGAGAAGATGTTGCGAAATTAATGCTAGCTCAGAATAAAATGATGAACATACCACTACCAAGGAAGCAGTAGCAGAAAATAATAAAGAAGCAGAGGATGGCAAAGGTAATAAAAACAAGAAATGTATGAATGATTAAGTTGTTGCGATCTCGCAATAAGTAAAATTCTCAAAAATACATTTGATTGAACAACAAAATTGAGATTGCGAAATTCAGATACAATATAATGATTTGCGAGACTCTCGCAGAGATAATGAATTTTACAGAAAATAATCAGAGAAGAATGACAAAAGAAAGAGGCGAACCTTTATGGCGTACACCCTAGTTCGCGAATACAATTTCGCAAGAGGCAAATGTAAGACCTAAAGTACGTCATATAAGGGGTACCTGTTGCATGGCTCAGGGAAAGGCTACACCACCCCGGAACCTGAGTCATGGAGATTTGGGGTCAATGAAGCCCATCCGGGAGAGACCTTGGATTCTCAGCTTAAGCATATGACTTGGGTTGGGCGACTAAGGTAATAAGGACTCTCCCAAGGAGTGCAGATCTGATCAAGGCGCCGAGGTACACGGTTGAGTCAAGAGTGCCAGGGACGTTTGAAGCGTACCTTGCCATTCTTGACAAGTCTTGGCTTATACTGCACTCGGCCTGAAGAAAACCCCACTTAGGGTGCAGTCTCGTAACCATAAGCCCTATAGGTAAAAGGGATAAGAGGCTGCGAAAACAACTGGTTGTTGTTAAGACTGGATGGGAGGAGCTAACCTTGTATGGTAGAAGTACGCCTCCTTGAAGGGGCAACCAGGGGGAGATAAGGGCGGCACCCTCCATTAGGGAGCTGATAAGTGTCTTAAGACGCAAATGTCATGAGGCTTTTTTTCGCAAGGATATTAAGGCTTGTCATATTTGTGCAACAATCCTGAAGAGGCAATAATACAAAAGAAAAAGATAAGACGAGATCAATGGGTTTTCGCATGAAAGTGCGAAGACGTCCTGCGATTTCGTCGCAAGACGGCAATGTCATGGGGCTTTATTTTCGCAAGAATATTTAGGCCTGTCATATTGTCGCAACATTCCTGAAGAGGCCATAATACAAAAGAAAAAGTTAAGGCAAGATCAATGGGTTTTTGCATGAAAGTGCAAGGACGTCCTGCGATTTTGTCGCAATGACAAGAGGTGGCATAATAAGACCTTTAATTAGGAAGGAAAATAAGACCACACAGGAATGAGATTTTGAAAAGAAACAAAATTCACTTCGCAAGATTGCGAAGTTATACAATAAGAATTTTTTATGAAATCTCTCATTTGGATTCAAATAACAGAGGCAAGTATGGGAATGTATGAAATTAGAAAATATTTGCTCCATATGATAGATTTACTCAAAGATTCAAGAATTAATGATTATATTGATTAACTGTATTGCAAAGAAGAATTGTTTTAATGCAGGTCAAAAAAGAAACACAAATATACAGAAAGAAGAAATAAATGTACAAGTATTACAAAGAATCAAAAAGAAAGACTACTTCTTGGTTAATCCTTCATTATCTTCATTAGACTTATTCCCTTCTTCGTCTGCGTCAGAATCTTCATCACCATCAGAACTTCCATCACTATCAGATTCTTCATCGTCAGCTTCGCTATCAGAGATAATCAAACTGGGAGTATTCTGTGGGATTTCTTCCAAAAGACAAGGATAATCAGAATGTGGGATATTATGATCATCACAAACCATTTGGATAGTTTGATTGCGAAAATGCATAGCATCATTCTTAAAATTCGCAACAGTGATCTTGATTTGATTCTTTAATCTAGAATACTTGTCGTTGCGAGAAGAAAGATTCTTTGCGAGTTCCTCCTTTTCAGCTTCAGTTCTTCAATCTTTTCACGATATTATTTTCAGAATCTGCGAACAAAAGACAATCAATTATTAACTTGATGAAAAATTCAAAGCAAAAGATTAGTAAAGAAGAGCAGTTAGTAACCTTCTCTGTCAGAAATCATATCTCTAATCAAGGCTGTATGTCAACTTGGAGACTAACATTTACACCTAATCTTTTCTAGCATCATCTAAATTTTCGCAGCCCAAACAAATTCATCCTCACTACTTATAAGAAGACGAGAACGAATTTGATTTTCCCTTTCGCAGAGTTCGATATTCTTGCGGTTAGCTTCATCTCGTTCAAGTTGAACTTCAAGAAGAGCCTCTTGGAATCGCCAAGCCTTGGCACCTTGATCAGAGATGCGATCCTTATCATCTATGAGACCACTAATTTTGGTTCTTAACTCATTGGTTTTCTCTTTGAATCAAGAAGGAGACGCTTAAATCGTTGGCTAAGCCTAAACTAGATCTATGATCAATTTCTAAGAGGCGAAATTTAGATCTAAGCTCATTTAGAGAAAGAGATGAAATTCTATCATTTGAGAAGCTATTTAAGGAATTGTTAAGACGCTCAAGAAGGGTATCATTATCCAAGGCATTAGGAAATGAACGAAGAAGGGTAGCTTCATCAGAAAGACCATAAATGTCTGCAAAAAGGATATTTAAATAAGATAAAACAACAGGATGAATGAATAAAGAAAAGTAACATACCGTAAAGCTGATTATTAGCTTGCTGAAGACTAGAAATTTTGTTCTTATACGAGGAAGAATCAATTTCTAATTGTCTATTTTTCTCGCGAAGACCTTTAACTCAGCTTCCAATTCTTCATTCTTTTTGCGAAATTGAAGATTCTTCTTTTCAAGATTTTCACGTCTTCTCTCTAGATCTGAGGCAACAGCAAAAAAGCTTTTCCAGCCTGCGAAAATATAAAAAATATTAATATAGAAATAAATTTTGAATTATATCAGTGAAGAAGTAAAAGGATAAAAATATACCAGACAATTGAGAGAATACAAAAAATCGGGAGTCACTGATCTAGAAACTCCATGAAGAGAGCTATCACCATCCAGTAAAGGAACATCGCAAAGGGTAGCGAGAGCTTTGCAGGCATCTGCGAATTGGCTATCTCTGATTCCTTGTAGAGAATCAGAAAATAGGCCGGATAACTTAGCCATAGAAGATTCTGGTGGAGAATCTTCACTTGCAGCAATATCATCGTTGTCCTCATCACCCTTATCACTTTCAGAATTTTCATGAGGAGGGATATTTGAAGGGTAAGAAGAACGAACTTTCCTTTTCTTTGGAGGAGGACCAGTTTATTTTTCCCTGCGAAGAGCACCTTTACCTTTATCACCAATCTTCGCAACATCAGCAGGTTCTTCCACTTCAGCAATAATCTTCACACACAGATAGAAATAAGAAATGGAAGCATGGAAGTAACAGTACTATTTAAAATCATAAGAGAAAATTTCTTACCTCATCTGTGTATGAGCGAAGAGCTAACAGAGTACTAGATTTCCCAGTCCTGTTATAACTATCTTTCAGTTTTTGGATCTGCGGAATATCGTAAGAGTTAGCGAACAGAATAGAAAAAATCAATAAGGAAATATAAAATGAGTTAAAGGGGAAAAACATACCTCTTTCTCCTTCTCAAGCCAAGAGAAAACCCAAGTTTGATAAGCAGCGAGATTCGCAGGAAAAATATTTGACCCAGCAATGTAGGGTCCTTTTAACATTAAAGGAAAAACACACCATTTATCATCTTTGGATTGGCGAGGAGTTGTGTTTTTACCAGAATTCCAATCAATATCTTGCATAAGAATTTTGGCTTCATCAATATTATCTTTCCTTTTTAAGCGAATACCCCAGCGAGTATTCTCTTTCTTCATGGAGATAAGTTCATAGTTCTCAAAGAAATTCGCTATTGTATACTTCTCAACAACTATCTCTAGGTTTGAAAATTTAGGATCCCTAAGTTCTTTGGAATACAGAGATCCTCTACCATCACCACGATTAGCGAACTCTAGCATCAGACGGATGCAGTCCCCACTCAGTTGGAAGATGGCTCGCGAAAATCCCAAATGAGCGAGAATTTCATAAAATAAAGGAAGATCGGGGTTATAAAGAGGAATAGGGAGACCTGCGAGAATCTGACCTAGAGAAATTATGATTGATTGATCATCACAATATTGATCAGAGAAAAGCTTGACAGAAAGAATTGATTTGGCATTCTCACCAGGAATGGTGGAGAGTGTGAAACCTTTATCAGCAAGATCTTTTTGGACGTCTTGTAAATTATTCTCATATCTATGACCACTTGGAGCCATGTTTGAATATAGAGTATGGGAATGTATATAAAGTAAAAGGATTGAAGGAAGAAAAAATTACAGCAGCAGAATTTGCAGAAGAATAACAGAGTTGCAGAGATGAGAGAATAAAAATAGAAGAGAAGGTAAAAAGAAAAGTGGAAAAGGGGGGGAAGAAGAGTATATAAAGGAGATTTTTTACTCGAAGAAATAAAAACCATTAAGACGAAAAGACGTGAGCGGTTGAAAAGCAGCGGTTACAGAAGACGTGTCAAGAAATAAATGGAAGAGAGAATACGTGTGATAAATGTAGAATATGAAAAGATGAACAGCTGCGGCATTTCTCACATCATTCTCTACTTTGTAGAGAATATATGAGAAGAGGAAAGATGTAGGATCAGAATCTCGCAATGACAATGTTTCAGCGAAATTATCAGTGACACAATACAACAGCGTCGCAGAACAATTTCAGAAACGATAAAATAAATGACGTCAGCTAAGATCACGAGAAAGATATGATAACCCTGCGAAAATTAGAGAGTTTGCGAAATTAACATCTGTAAGGTTGCGAGAATGTCGCAAACCATACCAGAAAATAAGGGACAGATTAGCTGTCATCCACTATGTATTTCCTTATAAATAGTCGTTCGAATTGTAAAGAGAGAGAGCTTTTTTGAGTAAGAAACAAGTATATAGGAGAGAGAAAGTTTAGAGCAGGGATCATTCTTGAGTTCTTTATCTTTTCTTGTAAGAACATTCAAAGATTAATCAATAAAATTAAGAATATAAACCTAAAATGAGTTGATTAATGATGAAATCACATGAAGAGTGTAATGTAGGATTTCCTGCAACTACACTTTCACCAGGAATGGTAGAAAGTGTGAAACCTTTCTCAGCAAGATCTTTTTGGACGTTTTTTAAGTTTTTCTCATGTTTGTGGCCACTTAGAGGCATATCTGAATATAGAGTATGGGAATGGATAAAAAGTAAGAATATTGAAGAGGAAAGAATTACGGTAGTAGAACTTACGGAAGAACAATAGAGTTGCAGAGATGAGAGAATAAAAAGAGAAGAGAAAGTAAAAAGAAAATGGAAAGAAGAGTAAGAAGAATATATAAAGAAGATTTTTTTTACTCGAAGAAATAAACACCATTAATGCGAAAAGACGTGAATGGTAGAAAGTGTGAAACCTTTCTCAGCAAGATCTTTTTGGACGTCTTTTAAGTTTTTCTCATGTTTGTGGCCACTTAGAGGCATATCTGAATATAGAGTATGGGAATGGATAAAAAGTAAGAATATTAAAGAGGAAAGAATTACGGTAGTAGAACTTACGGAAGAACAATAGAGTTGCAGAGATGAGAGAATAAAAAGAGAAGAGAAAGTAAAAAGAAAATGGAAAGAAGAGTAAGAAGAATATATAAAGAAGATTTTTTTTACTCGAAGAAATAAACACCATTAATGTGAAAAGACGTGAGCGGTTGAAAAGCAGCGGCTACAGAAGACGTGTCAAGAAATAGATGGAAGAAAGAATACGTGTGATAAATGGTTAAAGAATATGAAGAAGTGAACAGCTGCGACATTTCTCACATCATTCTCTACTTCGCAGAGAAGATATGAGAAGAGGCAATATGTAGGATCAGAATCTCGCAGCAATAATTCCTCAGCAAAATTATTAACAACACAACACAGCAGTGTCGCAGAATAACTTCAGAAACGAAATAATAAACGACATCAGCTAAATCATGAGAAAAATGTGATGGTCCTGCGAAAATTAGAGAGTTTGCGAGATTAACATTTGTAAGGATGCGAGAATGTCGCAAGTCATATCCGAAAATAAAAGACAGATTAGCTGTCATCCACTATGTAATTCCCTATAAATAGCCGCTCAGTTGTAAAGGAAAAGGAGAGAGATCTTTTCTGATTGAGAAACAAGTAAATAGGAGAGAGGAAATCTAGAGCAGTGGTTATTCTTGATTCCTTCATCTTTTCTTGTAAGATTGTTCAAAGATTCATCAATAAAATTAAGATTATTAATCTAAAATGAGTTGAATGTTAATGAAATCTTGTGAGGGGTGTAGTGTAGGATTTCCTGCAACTACAAATAATATTCATGTTGAGGTTGATATTGATTTGCAATTCTCCTCCTCTGCGTAATCCAGTTAGTTGTGATAAACTAAACGAATTACAAGAGGAGTTTAAATCTCAATTATCCGAGTGTATCACATCAAAGCTTGAATTGATTCGTTGTTAAATTCCTGATACTTCCTATCAAGATAGTAGTATTGTCTTCTTTTATGAAGAATCTAGGACGTCTCTTTTTATCAAAAGAGTTTCCCTTCGCAGTACTAAAAACTATCTGCAAAAACTGTTTTTTATAAGTTGGAAAACAAGAAATCAGAAACACAAATCTTTTTGGGTTCTCTTGAAGTTCTTTGATAGACTTATAAAAACAGTTCCTTGGGTGTTTCTCAACACTACAAGATTTAAGAGTTTTTGGAAAGAAACTCTTTCTTGGTGCCATGGTGAGCAAGACATTGTTCACCTCAACACAACTTGTTTGTGTTGAAAGTGCATCCTCACCAAGAAATGTCCTGCTATGTCTACGATGAGGGAAGCACAACAATTGGGGCGCACATCTTATATTCGGTAAGGCTGTAGAATTCAATTGGACTTTTCTAAAAAGGTATTTCTATAAACTTGAGAAATTTTTATGTTTTTATTACTTGTTTGAGTACTTATAATGATCCATATACCAATTGATTATCGTTCATTTCTACCTAACTTGATATGTGTTTAAGGTTCTTAAATGTTTAGGTTTGAAAACATTAGTTCGGGATGTTTGGACTTCATGGTACACATACCAAGTATGCATAACATCATTTAAAACCAAAATCCAGGGGTTTAAGTCCGCAAACCCCGTCTGCAGACTGCTCCAGGATATGAAAATTCGTTTGCAAACCCGTATGCATACTTGACGTCGATATTCGGTAAATTTGTTTTGGCCGTAACTTCTTCATCCGAACTCGGATTGACCTAATTATTTTTGCATTCTCTTCCTCTTTGAATTCCTTTCAAAATGGAGATGAGAATACTTGAAATTGGATGAGTTAAGATTGGTATTTGTCCTGTATCTTGTTTTTGAGTATTTTGCTCCGTTTCGTTGCACTTGTTCCACTTCTCTTGAACTTGGGCACTTGGATTCTTGGAGTAATACTCTTATAAGATAATTTGTAGCTTTTACAAGAATGTTGTTGGTGAATCACAAAGAAGGAAGTTCAATAATGGAAAGTAGTACGCAGTGTTATGGAATTCTTGAATGTTCACAATCATCCTATGTGAACTATGGTGCATGGTCATTATTTACTTTGTATATTCTTCTTTGTTAAGAAAATATTTGTATACGCCTTTGGTAGCTATTCTTGGTATAAATCCGGGTGAAAAAGATTGATTATACTCTCTAATGACAAATCATCTTATATGTGCATTACGAGTTTGTCTTGATGCCTAGGAAACTTCTTATGAGAATTTATTCTTTTTTTTGAGAAGGATTACTAGAGTTTGGAATAGAAAATATTATGATTACACATAGCTATGTCTAACGTTTTCATCTTCATTTTTTTAGATTTATTTGTTTAAATTCTAAAACTTTTTGGGAGATGATTTTTGCAGTATTAATCTATTTGATTTTGAAGTATTGCAATATTGTTATGGGATATGTATTGTTTGCGTCCGTGAACTTGAAGGTCCCATATGTTGTCAAAAGTAAAGTCGTTCATAAATTGGTATTCGTATTAATGAAAGGACGAATGGACTTTTGAAAAATACAAAAGTTATACCTATGCAGTCATTTATTTGATGGAAAAAAGGGTAAAATCTTTTGTGTGACAAGGATAAAGTCTATTATGTCGTTATGCAAATAGTGATGGAAAAATATAATAGACCCTTGTATGTATTCCGCAGTAATGATCATCACTGATCCATATCTTATGTATTACTATGAGGCTCCGTAATGTGTCTTATGTTGAGCACGATACAGCTAAGTTGATTACTTTTTGATTAGCTTTGTTGGTTGTTCCGTAAGGTACTTTATGTCGAGCATTTTTGAACTAAATTAATCATCTTGGTTGGTTATTTAGTTATTTGCTCCGAAAGTCTTCTTTTATCGAGCAAAACAATTGACAATTAAATTGCTTGCTTCTGTGATTAGTTTGGTTGTGTTTTACAATTAGATTAATTATAGGTTCTCTTGTAATTAGTCTAGTTGAGTTTTCATATATTCCACTAGTCCTTGTGTTGAGTATATGAATGGCTATACTAATCATGTTCTATTGGTTAATGTAGTCGTATATTCCATAAGGTTTTCCTTATGTTGAGTATGTGAATGATTAAGTTAGTCATATCCGTATGATTACCTTAGTCGTAGCTCCGTAAGTTTACTTATGCTGAGCACAATCAATTAAATTGATCACTTTTGTGGTTTGATTTAGTTGTGTATTCCAATTAAATTAATCATGAGTTTACATGTGATTAATTTGATTGAGTTTTGGATATAAAAAATCATTTTCCTATGGTTTTTGGTGTCCAATTAAAAATCCTTCTTTTCTTTCGAAATGAAGATCGCTCTTGTTGTTCTCTCGGGAATGAAATCAAATGGGGGAGAGTTTTTTTGAAATTGTGCTTAATGGTAATATCTTGTGGGGTGTGCGGCTGTGGAATTTTATAAGGGTTATCTCGTATCTTAAAACTCCTTGATGAATGCATTTAGCTTCGGCTTTATGATTGCATCTAAATTAAGTTGGTATGTGATAGACGCATTTATGTGTCTAATTTTTCCTCAATGTTTCGTATTGTTAGTACTCGTTTTCATCCTTATTATGGTTTTTTGTGTGTTTGTAGGTATTTTTGGGCAATAAACATCTTTGGAAGATTCAGTTCGAAAAGTTGCTAAAGGAACCCGGAGGACACATGTTATCCGGACTCGCATTTGTGGATATGGGGCAACTTAATACTATGGGGCATCCAATTACTAAGGGGCACACCAGCTGCTATTTACACACCATAAGGCAAGTGCTAAAGTGACGCCCGTACAGGATTAGGGGGAGGTCATCTTCTCCATTTGAATTATATTTTTGGCGGGAAAATGTAGCAGCATCTATCCAGATTAGGGTTTGTGATTTGGACGGGATTTAATGAGATTCAATCGCTGATTCTCATGGTTTAGACCTATTTTGGGTATACAATGCTGGTACAAGTGTTCGGTTGAGTTAAGTTGGGCTGGGTAATCGTTGGGAAGCAAAACAGGAAGCAAGGTCGGGTTTCTCCTGCATTTATTCCGTGAGAATTTGTGGAGTTATTTTGCGAGATTCTTGCAATGTTTGGATTGCTTTGACCCTGTTTTATCTAAACAGGGGAGGTACGTGTCTTGAATTTGAATATAAAGAAGATTTACACGAGATTAAGCAAAACAGAGGAAGATACGTATCTTGAGGATATCTCGGGCTTTTGGTTGATTGTTTTGGAAAGAAATCTTGCGGAAGAAGCATGTTCAGTATATTCTGAGTCGTGTTGCATTGAGTTGGTGTGTGCTAGACACCTACAGGCGCATGTAGAAGAGAAACAAATGGAATTATTCCCGAGCGTTAATGAGAAGATTTGGAAGATTATTTCCATTTACAGCGAGATATATGGGTCCTGTGAGTATAAATAGAGTTGCCTGAATTCGTACAAGGGGATGGAGGGTTTAGGATAGTTTAGAACACTACAGAGACGCAAACAATCGAGTTGCAGAAAACTGCCATTGTTGTTGCTGAAGAAGGAACGAAGAACATAAGACCCACCCACAACTGTCGTATTTGCTACAGTGGAAACGACACACAGAGAGCAGTCTTATAAGCTACAGTAACAGTGATAGTTATCATTTATCGTACTCTGTAACAGTTCGGTTTGTAACAAATATAATTGTTACAAACCCGGTTTTATTATTTTTCTCCCATTTCATTATTGTGAACACCTTTTTGATCAATGAAAAATTCCTTTGAGCGTGTTTTCATATGTGGAGATAGAACCCATCACTGGGACAACGGAGGAAGCAACTTTGCATGATTTTGGTAAATGAATTAATTTTTATATGACTTTTTGCATAGATTTAATTGCTTTATGATTTCTATTAATCAATTGTTATCTTGTTAGATAGTGTATGCTTAGTCTTGGGCGCTTTAGATACACTATGCTTGTAATTTACAATTGATGTTTTATGAAATCTATTATTGGCAAAGAATTAGAGTCACAATGTCTTTTGTTTGAGCTATATTGTCTAGAGTTAATGACTGAACCACAAGAATATGAAAAGTAGTGAAATCCTTCGTCCTAGTGTCTCTTCATCCTGTGACAATATTTGTATATATATTTTCTTATTTTTGAGTACGTTTTATATTTAAGCCTAAAAATAATTCCAACAAAATCCGAGTGAACGACAACTCTTCTTACCACTATTAAAATTCGATCAATTTTTGGCGCCGCCGACGCGGATGTGTTTATAGATTTGTTTTTAGGTTTTATTTTATTTGTTCTTTTTTACGCGTTTTGGTATTTTTGTTTGCTTTCACATTTGGAGCTAAGTTTAAGAAAAAGTGAAAATGCTAAAAAGAAAGGCAAAGTCCAAAAACGAAAGAAAAGAGAAATCTAAAAGGAGTGAAGAAGAAGATTTTGTAAATAAATTTATTTTATTTTTTTAGAAACTGTAATTAGGGTTATATTTTTGTAATTTTTTTTTGGACCTTTTTTTTCTTTCTTGACTTTATTTTTGGACATTGGACTTTATTCTATTTTTAAAAACCCTACGGAAGGGTAGTTTTAAATAAACTGTTTGCAGAGAAGGACGGCGATTACGATATCGCATCGGCCCTCGGGTTCGTACATGACATAGGAGTCGTGGCCCGAGTCAACTTCAACGGTTCATCCCCCGTCTTGAACGGGAGGTAAGAATTCGAAACACCCGCGAATCCCCTGTCAGCGGGTTTACTGGATGATTTTGTATGCATATATGTTGAGGACCTGAAATCGGATTTAATTTTCTAGTAAAGGGAAAGGCCTAGCCAAATCAAGATAAGGACTCGGATTACATCATCGTTTCCTTCTTGCCCGCCTTAGGAACACGTAACCTACGCGAACCTAAGCTTAAAATACTGACTAGAACGAGACCGATAGGGTAACGAGCTTAATACGAAAGTCATTCGAAAAATATTGGTTACTCTTTTAAGCATACTTCGAAGTTCATGATGGTTTCTGTGAGTTGAATGCGTGACTTCGCCACCTTGTAATACCGGTGAGGCCTTGGGTACCAAAGCTCCACCGAGCTTCCCTCGCCTCTATTCAACTTACTTTGACTCGGATTGATTCCATAGGGGTTTGCTTAAATTGTGATGAATTCCCTTTCGAAGGATTAGAAGCTGGTCTAGAAACAATCTAAGTGGAGCCTTCATGCTTTTTGTTTGCTAGATAAAATAGGCGTGGTGTGGTCGAGTCGGCCTTCTTTGTTGTTTAGAATTCCCTTGCAGTTAGGATGTCGAACTGGTATTATAATAGCCAATACAATGAGTATCTGACTGAGCAGCTTGGACATTATCCTTTTTATGATCATAGTGTGAATAGTGATTGGAAACGCGAAACTTTTGAAGGTTATGGTCCATACCGTTGTGAGCCCAATTACTATCCACATACCCACCGGTCATACGAATAAAATTCTGATAATTCCTCTTTACTAGAGTCAACACGTAAGTTAGATGAGTCGACTGTAGTTGTAGGAAATCCTACACTACACCCCTCACAAGATTTCATTAACATTCAACTCATTTTAGATTAACAATCTTAATTTTATTGATGAATCTTTGAACAATCTTACAAGAAAAGATAAGGAATCAAGAATAACCACTTCTCTATATTTTCTCTCTCCTATTTACTTGCTTCTCAATCAGAAAAGATCTCTCCCCATTCCTTTACAACTGAGCGGCTATTTATAGGGCATTACATAGTGGATGACAGCTAATCTGTCCTTTATTTTCGGATATGACTTGCGACATTCTCGCATCCTTACAAATGTTAATCTCGCAAACTCTATAATTTTCGCAGGACCATCACATTTTTCTCATGATTTAGCTGACGTCGTTTATTATTTCGTCTCTGAAGTTATTCTGCGACGCTGCTGTGTTGTGTTGTTAATAATTTCGCTGAGGCACTATTGCTGCGAGATTCTGATCCTACATCTTTCCTCTTCTCATATCTTCTCTGTGAAGTAGATAATGATGTGATAAATGCCGCAGATGTTCATCTCTTCATATTCTGCATTTATCACACGTATTCTTTCTTCCATCTATTTCTTGACACGTCTTCTGTAACCGCTGCTTTTCAACCGCTCACGTCTTTTCGCATTAATGGTGTTTATTTATTCGAGTAAAAAAAATCTTCTTTATATATTCTTCTTACTCTTCTTTCCATTTTCTTTTTACTTTCTCTTCTCTTTTTATTCTCTCATCTCTGCAACTCTATTGTTCTTCCGTAAATTCTGCTACTGTAATTCTTCCCTCTTCAATCTTCTTACTTTTTATACATTCCCATACTCTATATTCAGATATGCCTCCAAGTGGCCACAAACATGAGAAAAACTTAAAAGACGTCCAAAAAGATCTTGCTGAGAAAGGTTTCACACTTTCTACCATTCCTGGTGAAAGTGTCAAGTCAATTATTTCTATCAAACTTTTCTCTGATCAACATTGTGATGATCAATCAATCATAGTTTCGCTAGGTCAAATTATCGCAGGTCTCCCCATTCCTCTTTATGACCCAGATATTCCTCTGTTCTATGAAATTCTCACTCACTCGGGATTTTCGCGAGCTATCTTCCAATTGAGTGGGGATTACATCCGTCTGATGTTGGACTTCGCTAACCGTGGTGCTGGTAAAGGATCTCTTTACTCTAAAGAACTTAGGGATCCTAAATTCGCAGACTTGGAGATAATTGCTGAAAAATACACAGTAGCGAGTTTCTTTGAAAATTATGAATTGATCTCCATGAAGAAAGAGAATACTCGTTGGGGTATTCGCTTGAAAAGGAAAGATAATATTGATGAAGCTAAAATACTCATGCAAGACATTGATTGACACTCTGGTAAGAATACAACTCCTCTCCAATCCAAAGATGATAAATGGTGTGTAGGATCAGAATCTTGCAGCAATAATGCCTCAGCGAAATTATCAACAACACGACAACGTCGCAGAACAATTCCAGAAATGACATAATAAATGACGCCAGCTAAAATCACGAGAAAAATGTGATGATTCTGCGAAAATAAGAGAGTTTGCGAGGTTAACATTCGTAAGGTTGCAAGAATGTCGCAAGCCATATCCGAAAATAAAGGACAGATTATGTGTCATCCATTATGTATTTCCCTACAAATAGTCGTTCAGTTGTAAAGGAAAGGGAGAGAGATCTTTTTCTGAGTGAGAAGCAAGTAAAGAGGAGAGAGAAAATCTAGAGCAGTGGTTATTCTTGATTCCTTTATCTTTTCGTGTAAGATTGTTCAAAGATTCATCAATAAAATTAAGATTGTTGATCTAAAATGAGTTGAATGTTAATAAAATCTTGTGAGGGATGTAGTGTAGGATTTCCTGCAACTACATAATGGCGCTAGAAATAGGGAAGGATTGAAGATTGAAGATTATTCTTGAAAAAATTGAAGATTAATATTGAGATTTGTGAAGATTTGGAGTGATTGATTAAGAATTTTACATAATCTCTTGCAATTCATCAATATTGAAGAGATGGCTAGAAGAAGAAGAAATACATCAGAACAACCAACTACTGTTCGAAGAAGCAAGAGAATTGCTGGAAGGGAAAGAAGTGAAATGGGAGAATCAACTAGAGTGAGAAATAATGGAGAAAATCGAATTCAACCACCAGTTCAACAAACACTAAAACAAAGAAGGAATACAGATTATGATAAGGTGCGTATATACACTTGGCAATCAAATTCAGCAGAAGAAGTAGAAGAAGAGCAACAAACCAGAAACCATAGACAGGTAGAGAGAAATCAAGAAACGGATGAAGGAATAATTCATGGAGATGAGGAAATTGGAGCGTTAGAAACATCAATACGAAGAATACACGAAGAAATAAGAGCTGAGGCAGAAGAACGTGCGAATTTAACAAGGCAAAATCACAAATTGAGGATGGAAAATATGAGACTACATAATAGAAGATCAAGAAGTATTACAAAATCATATTCAAGATCGATTAGAAGAGAAATGAGGCGAAACTCACCTACAATTAATGATGGAAACAATATTCAAGAAGAAATATCAAGTCCTAATGAAGAATATCGCGAAAATGGAGAAAGAATTGATGATCGTTACATTCAAAAAAATGAAACTTTTCATGATAGGAAAAATGGAAGAAATCAAGAGAATGGACAACGTCAGGGACGAAATGATCAAGAAGGGAGAACCTTTATAGCGTACACCCTAGTTCGCGAATACAATTTCGTAAGAGGCAAATGTAAGACCTAAAGTACGTCATATAAGGGGGTACCTGTTTCATGGCTCGGGGAAAGGCTACGACGCCACTGGAACCTGAGTCATGGAGATTTGGGGTCAATAAAACCCATCCGGGAGAGGCACCTTGGATTCTCAGCTTAAGCATATGATTTAGGTTGGGCGACTAAGGTAATAAGGACACTCTCAAGGAGTGCAGAATCTGATCAAGGCACCGAGGTACACGGTTGAGTCAAGAGTGCCAGGGGCGTTTGAAGCGTACCTTGCCATTCTTGACAAGTCTTGGCTTATAATGCACTCGGCCCGAAGAAAATCTCACTTAGGGTGCAATCTCATAACCATAATCCCTATAGGTAAAAGGGAAAAGAGGTTGCGAAAAAAACTGGTTGTTGTTAAGACTAGATGAGAGGAGATAACATTGTATGGTAGAAGTACGCCTCCTTGAAGGGGCAACCAGAGGGAAGATAAGGGCGGCACCCTCCATTAGGGAGATGATAAGTGTCTTAAGACGCAAATGTCATGAGGCTTTTTACTTGCAAGGGTATTAAGGCTTGTCATATTTGTGCAACAATCCTGAAGAGGCAATAATACAAAAGAAAAAGATAAGACGAGATCAATGGTTTTCGCATGAAAGTGCGAAGACGTCCTGCGATTTCGTCGCAAGACGGAAATGTCATAGGGCTTTATATTCGCAAGAATATTTAGGCCTATCATATTGTCGCAACATTCCTGAAGAGGCCATAATACAAAAGAAAATTTTAAGGCAAGATCAATGGGTTTTTGCATGAAAGTGCAAGAACGTCCTGCGATTTTGTCGCAATGACAAGAGGTGACATAATAATACCTTTAATTAGGAAGGAAAAATAAGACCACACAGGAATGAGATTTTGAAAAGAAACAAAATTTACTTCGCACAAGATTGCAAAATTATAAATAAACAACTGCGAAGTTGAGGTACCAAAGAAGAAAAATCTGCAAAATCTCTCATTTGAGTACAAATAACAGAGGCAAGTATGGGAATGAATGAAATTAGAAAATGTTATTTGTCTCCACATGATAGATTTATACAAAAATTAAAAAATTAATGATTATATTCATTAACCATATTGCAAGGAAGAATTGTTTTAATGAATGCAGGTCAAAATGAAAGAAACTCATATATTAAGGAATATGGAAAACCAAAAGAATACGCAAATATACAGAAAGGAGGAATAAATGTACAAGTATTACAGAAAATTAAAGAAAGAAACAAAGGCTACTTCTTAGTTGATCCTTCATCATCTTCATCAGACTTGTTCCCTTCTTCGTCTGCATCAGAATTTTCATCTCCACCAGAACCTTCATCACTATCAGATTCTTCATCATCAGCATCGCTATCAGAAATAATCAGACTGGGATGTTCTTTGGGATCTCCTCAAAGAGACAAGGATAATCAGAATGAGGAATACTATGGTCATCACGATCAATTTGAATAGTTTGATTGCGAAAATGCATAGCATCATTCTTGAAGTTCGCAACAGTGATCTTGATTTGATTCTTTAATCTAGAATACTTGTCGTTGCGAGAAGAAAGATTCTTTGCGAGTTCTATTTTTTCAGCTTCAAGTTCTTTAATCCTTTTGCGATATCTACTTTCAGAATCTGCGAGCAAAATACAATCAATTATAACTTGATGAAAATTCATAAGAAACAAAAGATTAGTGTTGGAGAACAGTTAATAACCTTCTCTGTCAGAAATCATATCTCTAATCAAGGTTGTATGCTCAACTTGGAGACTAACATTTACACCTAAATCTTTTCTGGCATCGTCTAAGATTTTCGCATCCCAAGCAAATTCATCCTCATTACTTATAAGAAGACGAGAACGAATTTGGGTTTCTCTTTCACAGAACTCGGTATTCTTGCGGTTAGCTTCATCTCGTTCAAGTTGAACTTCAAGAAGGGCCTCTTGGAATTTCGCCAAAGCCTTAGCACCTTGATCATAGATGCGATCCTTATCATCTATGAGACTGCTAATGTTGGTTCTCAACTCATTGATTTTCTCTTTAGAATTAAGAAAGAGACGCTTAAATCGATTGGCTAAGCCTAAACTAGATCTATGGTCAATTTCTAAGAGGCGAAATTTGGATCTTAGTTCATTCAAGGAACGAGATGAAATTTTATCATTTGAGAAACTATTTAAAGATTTATTAAGACGCTCAAGAAGGGTATCATTATCCAAGGCATTAGGAAATGAACGAAGAAGGGTAGCTTCATCAGAAAGACCATAAATGTCTGCAAAAAGGATCAATTAAATAAGATAAAACAACGGGATGAATGAATGAAAGGAAAGGAGAAAAGAAACATACCATAGAGATGATTATTAGCTTGCTGAAGACTAGAGATTTTGTTCTTATACGAAGAAGAATCAATTTCTAGTTGTCTGTTTTTCTCGCGAAGACATTTGACTTCAGCTTTCAGTTCCTCATTCTTTGTGCGAGATTGAAGATTCTTCTTTTTAAGATTTTCTCATCTCCTCTCAAGATCTGAGGCAACAGCGAAAGAAGCTTTTCCAGCCTGCGAAAATATAAAAAGTATTAAAATAGAAAGAGATTTTGAATTACAATAATGAAAAAATAAAAGGATGAAAGCATATCAGACTATTAAAAGAATGCATGAAATTGGGAGTCACTGATCTAGAAACTCCGCGAAGAGAATTATCACCATCCAGCAAAGGAACATCGCAAATTGTAGCGAGAGCTTTATAGGTGTTAGCAAATTGACTATCTCCTATTCCTTGTAAAGAATCAGAAAAGAGGCCAGAGAGCTTAGCCATAGAAGATTCAGATGGAGAATCTTCATTTGCAACAGGGTCATCATTATCTTCATCATCCTCATCATTCTCGGAGTTTTCATGAGAAGGAATATTTGAAGGAGAGGAAGAACGGACTTTTATTTTCTTTGAGGTTTTCTTCGGGCCGAGTGCAGCATAAGCAAAGAATTATCAAGAATGGCAAGGTACGCTCTAGACGCCCCTGGCACTCTTGACTTAACCGTGTACCTCGGCGCCTTGATCAGATTCTGCACTCCTTGGGAGAGTCCTTATTACCTTAGTCGCCCAACCTAAGTCATATGCTTAAGCTGAAAATCCAAGGTCCCTCTCCCGGATGGGCTTTATTGAACCCAAATCTCCATGACTCAGATTCCGGTGGAGGTGTATCCTTTCCCTGAGCCATGCAACAGGTAACCCCTTATATGACGTACTTTAGGTCTTACATTTGCCTCTTGTGAAATTGTATTCGCGAACTAGGGTGTACGCCATAAAGGTTCGCCCCTTTCTCTATTGTCTTTTGTAGAATTCATTATCTCTGCGAGATTCTCGCACATCATCATATCGTATTTGCATTTCGCAATATCAATTTTGTCATTCAATAAAATGTATTTTTGAGAATTTTATTTATCGCGAGAGTGTCGCAACAAATCAATCATTCATACATTACCTTTGCCATCCTCTGCTTCTTTGTTATTTTCTGCTACTGCTTCCTTGGTAATGGTATGTTCACCATTTTTTATTCTGAGCTAGCATTAGTTTCGCAACATCTCTTCTTCTTTTCTTTCGATTGCATCCACCGTTAACCTCTCACTTCTTTGTTTCTCTTTGATTTTGTGTCGCCAACTTTGCTTCTTGTTTGCTCTTCCTTCGCAGGATTCTACCTCAGTTTCGTAACACCTCTTTCCTTCAACCCAATCTCCCTTTATTATTCCTACACTGCTGGGGTGAGGGAATTTGATGCACAGGTGGAAAGTTGAATCTACACCTAGAATTCCATGTAGCCAAGGTCGACCAATTAATGCATTGTAGGGTGATTCTACATCCACAACACAGAATAGGATTTCAGAAGATATTCCCTTCAATGGAATTCGCATAGTAACATCCCATTTAAGCTTGTTGGCAGTACCATTAAAACCATATATCTTATATTCTTATGGTATAAGATCATCATCTCTTCCTCCCATAGTTTTATAAGTATGATAAAATAAGATGTTCACAGAGCTTCCAGTATCGATTAGAATCCTATGTTCCGTTCCCATGTTCCATGGTGTTGGTATATTCTCCATCAAAATTATAGCTTCCCATATTTTCTCCACACTTGCATTTAGAGGTGGCATCTTGATTTCTTCCCATACCACCTTGTGACCTCCTTGTCCTCTATTATAGTTTTGTCTTTGACCTCCATAAGTTTCTTGCGGCTGATTGAGTCTTTGAATTTTGTTATTTCCACCACGATTGTAGAAATTTATTTCTCTTTCGTTCTCCTCTTGATCTCGGCTTCCCATAGACACCAGTTTCTGTTGATTGTTGCCCGTCACCTTTTCTTGTTGTACTTGCGAAGTGCTTGCCATTGTGTTTATTAGTTTGGGTATTAAGCTTGCATTCGTTGTTTGTGAACTGGTGTTCGCAACCGGATATGATTACATTTCGTTTTGCCTTTCATCTAGAGCAATATATTCTTCCTGAAGTTCTATTCAGTCATTGTGATTGTATTCTTGACTCTGAAAATTTGGATATACAATAGGTTGGTTGCAAACATAGCATTGATAAATGATAAGATAAGATATCTCTCATCCACACGGCCAGCTATTTCGCTACACATAGTCCTCTATCTTTCAGTTAGGTGCTTCAAACTTTCGCCAATCCTTTGTTTTAATCCAAACACGTCTTCAATATCAGGTCGCGAAGAATTATTACTTATATATGCCCCCAGGAATGTAGTCTGCAAATGATTGAACGATGTTATTGTATTCTTTGGTAGACCTTCGAACCATTTTAACGCCTCCCCTGTTAAGCTGGATACAAAATACTTGCATAATACGACATCATGATTTTCCCATTGCAACATGCACCTCACGTAGGCTTTAATGTGTTGAATTGCACAAGTCTTTCCATCAAAAATGCTGGTTAATGCGGGAAAATTGCATTTCGGAGGTATTCCTCCTAGTTGTACTTCCCTTGTAAATGGAGTTTTCGCAGCTTCTTTTATAGCTTCATCTAATTGTCTTCTTCCTACTTCTCCTCTATTATTTAGCATTCCTCTCATTTCTTCTAATTCTTTTAAGATTTGTTTATTTACACCTGAATTTGGATTCATTGGTCTTTTTAATTTCGCCTCCATTCTTCTGCGTTCATATCTTTCTTCTCTCGCGAAATTTTGCATTTCTTCATCATCATCTTCATCTGGTCTTCTTCTGCGATTCTCTTCCTCATCTCTATCTTGAATTCGCATATGATGATGTCCCTCATTTTCCCCTCCATGATTTTTTTCATTTCTTATCAATTCCATTCGATGTCTTTCAGCCATCCTCTGTATTCTATCATACTCTTCATTGATATTACTGTTATTCCGGTTTTGTGTACGCCTTCTTTCTCGATTGTCGTGATTGTTCTAGCGAATTGTCTCCTGAAGATATTGTTCTTTCATTTCCGCTCTCAATCTTTCACGTTCGCAAATTAAACGTGCTTATTCAGCATAATGTCTTTCAATTTCTTCTTCAATCGTTTGTTGATTTCTTCGAGCTTCTCTCTCATGTAAAATTCTCCTTACTTCCTCTCGATTCCCTTCGCCATCTTGATTATTTCGTCCCTGACATTGTCCATTCTCTTGATTTCTATCATTTTGCCTATCATCAAAAGTTTCATTTTGTAGAACATAACGATCATCAGTCCTTTCTCTATTTTCGCGATGTTCTTCATTAGGATTTGATATTTCTTCTTGAATATTATTTCCAACATTAATTGTGGGTGAGTTTCTCCTCATCTCTCTTCTAGTCGATCTTGAATATGATTTTGTAATACTTCTCGATCTTCTACTCTGTAGTCTCATATTTTCCATCCCCAAGTCGTGATTTTGCCTTGTTAGATTTGCACGTTCTTCTGCCTCAGCTCTTCTTTGTTCATGTATTCTTCGTCTCTAATTCTCCAATTTCCTCATCTCCATGAATTATTCCTTCATATGTTTCTTGATTTCTCTCTACCTGTCTATGATTTCTAGTTTGCTGCTCTTCTTCTGCTGAATTTGATTTCCAAGTGTGTATACTCACCCTATCATAATTTGTATTCCTTCCTTGTATTAGTGTTTGTTGAACTGGTGGTTGAATTTGATTTTCTCCATTATTTCTCATTCTAGTAGATTCTCCCATTTCACTTCTTTCCCTTCCACCAATTCTCTTGCTTCTTCTAACAGCAGTTGGTTGTTCTGATGTATTTCTTCTTCTAGACATTTCTTCAATGTTAACGAATTGCACGAGATTATGTAAAATTCTTAACCAATTACTCCAAATCTTCACAAATATCAATATTAATCTTCAATTTTTTCTAGAATAATCTTCAATATTTCCCTGTCTCTAGCCATTATGTAGTTGCAGGAAATCCTACACTACACCCCTCACAAGATTTCATTAACATTCAACTCATTTTAGATTAACAATCTTAATTTTATTAATGAATCTTTGAACAATCTTACAAGAAAAGATAAGGGAATCAAGAATAACCACTACTCTATATTTTCTCTCTCCTATTTACTTGCTTCTCAATCAGAAAAGATCTCTCCACATTCCTTTACAACTGAGCGGCTATTTATAGGGAATTACATAGTGGGTGACAGCTAATATGTCCTTAATTTTCGGATATGACTTGTGACATTCTCGCATCCTTACAAATGTTAATCTCGCAAACTCTCTAATTTTAGCAGGACCATCACATTTTTCTCATGATTTAGCTGACGTCGTTTATTATTTCGTCTCTGAAGTTATTCTGCGACGCTGTTGTGTTGTTAATAATTTTGTTGAGGCACTGTTGCTGCGAGATTCTGATCCTACATCGACACGTAAGTTAGCAGAAATAAATAACTTAGTCATGGACGAAAGCAATGAAACATGTGAACCTTCTTTCCTAGATAAAATCAGGAAGTCATGTGAGTCGACTCAGAAAATTTTGTTAGAGGCCCAGAAAAGAACTGCTCGAAATAATCTTAATTTCCAATATAGTGTTTCCGGTAGTACCCTTGAACATGAAGATAGATATTCACATAATCAAGATGACGAGGTTATAATTGGTAATACTACTTGTTTAGATAAGGTTCAACCATTTTCATGTTATTATAATGATGATTATGATGAGGATAGTGTTGATGAAGAATCAGACACATATAGGCATAGTGATCAGGAATTTGTTACTCCAATTGAGCTTTATAACGATAATATTATTTCTAGTTCAAATCCAAATAATTTTAATAATTGTTCACCTATTAAAAAGGACGAGGATTTGACTAGAAATTCTCCCGTTTTAGACGATGTAGTATTTCCTTTTGATTACGATGCTAATAATGGTTTAGAGGAACGAGTTTATTTTGAGAATATTGTTTTAGAGTCTAGCGATTTAGAAACATTAGTCTTGGACAAAGAAAATGAACTCGTAGAGATGAGTGAGGATGAACCAGACTTAAAAAAATCAATTGACCATTTTCAGGAATCTAATGACCTAGAAATTAGGGAAGTTGTGACTAGTCTTTCTAGAGAAACTGAAAACTCTAAGTTTGGGGGTGATTATCATTCTCCATGTGCTTTAACTCTTAGAAAGGACCCTCACTTGGGACTTGATATATGTGCCTCAACCATTGGGCCAGATTACATTCATACTAGATCTCCCGAACCTAATAACGTCCAAAAAGAAGCTCAGTTGTTAGAAACCCATCCTCTGGTTGATGTGGTTAACCCATGCTATGATACCAAGATTGACTTTGTTTTCCCACCAAAAACTTTTCTTCCAATTGTGGGAACATATGATTTTCAGATGTGTCGGTTATTAAGTTTTGAGACTAGACCTAATTACTTTAGGATATTAGGGTCGACACATTTTCTTAAGAATGACCATTATTATGGTCAACTTTGTGAGTCAAATTTAATTGACTTAGAGATCCCAAATTATTTAGGTTGTTGTTATGTGCTTCTAAGTTCTTAGTTGAGTTTTTACAGACTCTAATACCTGAACCGGATCTTAGCTTTGAGGAAATCCAACCGATGAAAACCTTTTATTTAGACCCTTTTATAGAGCCTGAACCTGAACCACAACTAGATGTAGTTGTCTTAAGCAAGGGTATGTTCGGTATCTTCTTGGTCTGTTGCGGTTTCCTCTTCTTATGGGTAACACTTTTTCATCCAGATGACCCACAATTATTTCGGCTACTGTTACACAATTCTACGAGGTGACTAATTCTTCCAATGTCTGGATGAAGACTTTAAACTTAGCAATTCTTGGGAGGTAACCCATTTCATGCGACACGGTAATATTCTTCCTTATTTCTTTTCCCTCAAGTGGTAATAGTTTCTCCTTGTTCATGTTTTTAATTTTATCTTTAGAATATTAAGGACAATGTTAGATTTAAGTTTGGGGGTAAGGGAGAAACTTCTAGCGTCACATAGTATCCGGTTAGCTAAGTTTACATATTGTTTCTCACCGAAAAGATGGAAATTGGGATTTCTAGGGATAACATTCTATTGAGACATTAGAGAAAAAGACATTGAAATCTTTGAAATTCAGGATAGAACTTGTTCCTTTTAGAGGGTAAACGTGATGGACCTAACCATCCATGATGCAAAGGCAAGTAAGTCAGAAGGAAATGCTAGAAAGACAAAGAAACCTCACAATGTGGTCTTAGTTACTGGATTACGACTCTCTCTCAGTAGAAACTTATCATCATCAACAAGTGGGGCGACATCAAAATCTATGAAGAAAGTTGAAGACGTTTAAGGTTTAGAAGCAACAATAAAAAGAATAATTCAAAAATCAAAGCTGAAGACTTAGTTACAAAAAGTTTTAAGACCAAATGATATAAGTTGTTGAAGTTCATGATACCAAGACATCACAAGTTGCGAAGATCCAAGTTCTAAAGTCCTTCTATCATGGCCATTTAAATTTTTGTCTTGTTATTTTTGTGTTGAAAACAAAAGTGAATTAAAAAAAATGAAAGAAAAAAAATTGAAAAATGAAAAAATCATCGTTACGTTTTGTTCAATAAGGCCATGGGGAAGTAGAAATCTATAAGGAAGTTTCAAGCATGAAATTAAGGAGAAAAGTTAAATTGTCAAGGTTCTACGAGGTTCGAGAGTTTATCATCAATAGTTGAAGCCGAAGAAGACGTTATTTATACTGAGTACTATGAGAGAGTCGAAGAGAGATGCATATTGGTTGCTTTGTTAGTCCTCTTTCAATCTGGCACAAAATCTTTCTAGCACTGGTTTAAATCATCACACGTAATTAGTCCAGTTGTGTAATAGATGTTCCTCTCATCTTTATCTCTCTCCTAATCTTATCTAGCTATAAAGCGGATGCATCTTACAATGTTTATCTAGCTGTGTAGCGGATATATATGTTTATCTAGCAGTGTTGCGGATGTGTCTTTCCTATTCTTTAGTCAGTTTTAGAGCTGACACCTTTAGTTTCTATGGCAATTCTAGTTACTTGGAGATAGGTTGAGAATATGTATGTCCACATAGCTCTTTGGATACTTGTGACCAAATAGAAGTCAATGGTTTTGTGGGTACACCTCTGGTAAACCTCTTGAGATTAACTCGGTTTTATTTTTTGTTTCACTCGAGGACTAGCAAATAATAAGTTTGGGGGTATTTGATAGACGCATTTATGTATCTAATTTGTCCTCAATGTTTCGTATTGTTAGTACTCGTTTTCGTCCTTATTATGGTTTTTTGTGTGTTTGTAGGTATTTTTGGGCAATAAACATCTTTGGAAGATTCGGTTCGAAAAGTTTTTAAAGGCACCCGGAGGACACATGTTATCCGGACTCGCAGTTTTGAATATGGGGCAACCTATTACTATGGGGCATCCAATTACTAAGGGGCCCACCAGCTGTTGTTTACACACCATAAGTCAAGTGCTAAAGGGACACCCGTACAGGATTAGGGGGAGGTCATCTTCTCCATTTGAATTATATTTTTGGTGGGAAAATGTAGCAACATCTATCCAGATTAGGGTTTGTGATTTTGACGGGATTTAATGAGATTCAATCGCTGATTCTCATGGTTTAGACTTTTTTTGGGTATACAATGCTGGTATGGGTGTTCGGTTGAGTTAAGTTGGGCTGGATAATCGTTGGGAAGAAAAACATGAAGCAAGCTCGGGTTTCTCCTGCATTTATTCCGTGAGAATTTGTGGAGTTATTTGGCGAGATCTTGCAATGTTTGGATTTCTTTGACCCTGTTTCATCTAAACAGGGGAGGTACCTGTCTTGAATTTGAATATAAAGAAGATTTACACGAGATTAAGCAAAACAGAGGAAGATACGTATCTTGAGGATATGTCGGGCTTTTGGTTGATTGTTTTCGAAAGAAATCTTGCGGAAGAAGCATGTTCAGTATATTCTGAGTCGTGTTGCATTGAGTTGGTGTGTGCTAGACACCTACAGGGGCATGTATAAGAGAAACAAATGGAATTATTCTCGAGCGTTAATGAGAATATTTGGAAGATTATTTGCATTTACAGCGAGATATATGGGTCATGTGAGTATAAATAGAGTTGCCTGATTTGAACAAGGGGATGGAGAGTTTGGGATAGTTTAGAACACTACAGAGACGCAAACAATCGAGTTGCAGGAAACTTCCATTGCTGCTGCTGAAGAAGGAACGAAGAACATAAGACCCACCCACAACTGTCGTATTTGCTACAGTGGAAACGACACACAGAGAGCAGTCTTATAAGCTACAGTAACAGTGACAGTTATCATTTATGGTACACTGTAACAGTTCGGTTTGTAAAAAATATAATTGTTACAAACCCGGTTTTATTATTTTTCTCCCATTTCATTATTGTGAACACTTTTTTGAGCAATGAAAAATTCCTTTGAGCGTGTTTTCATCATGCGGAGATAGAACCTATCACTGGGACAACGGAGGAAGCAACTTTTCATGATTGTGGTAAATGAATTAATTTTTTATATGACTTTTTGCATAGATTTAATTGCTTTATGATTTCTATTAATCAATTGTTATCTTGTTAGTTAGTGTATGCTTAGTCTTAGGCGCTTTAGATACACTATGCTTGTAATTTACAATTGACGTTTTATGAAATCTATTGTTGGCAAAGAATTAGAGTCACAACATCTTTTGTTTGAGCTATATTGTCTAGAGTTAATGACTGAACCACAAGAATATGAAAAGTAGTGAAATCCTGCGTCCTAGTGTCTCTTCATCCTGTGACAATATTTGTATATATATTTTATTATTTTTGAGTACGTTTTATATTTAAGCCTAAAATCAATTCCAACAAAGTCCGAGTGAACGACAACTCTTCTTACCACTATTAAAATTCGATCAGTATGTATTTCTTCTTTTAGTCTATGAAACATCTCTTCTCGGAAATTTCATTAGGAACCCGTTGTTGTACCTTTGCCAATTTTATTGAAAAAAGGGGGAGAATTAATGTGTAGTTCTACTACATATACATATGGTTTTCGGATCATTGTGTAAGGGGGAGTAGTTTCCATGTGAGATGGAGTATTGACTAAGGGGGAGTGATACATATCACCGTAGTATTATTGTTAAAGTCGTGATGCAATTGGACTTTGATGTTACATAATAATACTATGTCATTGTATAATAATGATCGAGAATCTCGATTTCTCTCATTGTTATAGCTACGGATCTTCAACAACGGTGATGCTAAACTTACAACCTTTGGGATCATTGGAGTACTTGGAAGGACGAAGATTTCAGGGAACGTTAAAGATTAGACTATGGAATAGGAGCCACTAAAGTTTATCTTTTTTGTATTCCATATGTATTAATAGTTTTGTCACTAAAATTGAAAAAGGGGGAGATTGTTAGAGTATAGCTCGGTCGACCTCGCATGCGTTGCTATCTCAAGCATGTTTGTCAATGTTAGTGATCAAAACTATGAGTCTTGATTTCTAGTCTACATAGATAAGTCTCGGACTAGGATAGAAAAGTGTAGTTGAGCTCAAGGACTTCGTGGCGATTCATCATACAACGACGAAGATCTACTCAAGGAACCATGGAACTTCATCAACAAAAAGGTATGTGGAGAATTGAACTTATCTATCACTCAAAAGTATATCTCTTCTATCTCCTACTTCTTATGAGACAAAAGTCGTATGCTATATAGACTGGATCATACACATTTGATATTTCGAGCCGAGTATATCTCTCCTATCTATATCTCAAAATCATGTGTTGGTAAAGCGTTTCGCTTTGATCGGGTTTATCTTCACCTAATGACGAAAGTCATAATGTTTCAATCACTTTGAAAATCGCTTTGACGAGAAATAGTGTAAAAACTATATAAGTCCTCTAAGAATGTTTCAATGGTTGGAATGAGAGTTTAGGTTTATATACCCAGTGATGGATATAAGCATTGTGTGGAAACATATATGTGCATAAGTCCTATTCCTTAATCCGAAGTTTGCGAACTTTGTTTATTGAGAGAAACCGGAGGAATTGGCTTTGCCAAGTCCGCGAATTCAGTTTGCGAACTCAGTCCGCGAACTGACGTAAGTTCTCTTGCCGAGAATTTCTGTTGGGATTTTCCAAAAACTCGTTTACGTGTTTAGACCGCGAACTCAGTCCGCGAACCTAGTCCGCGAACTGGCGGAAGTCTCCTTGCCGAGATTTTCTGCTGAGTTTGGAAAACTCTGCCGGTTGTCTTAAGTCCGCGAACTTATGTCCGTACTTGAGTGGGTTATGATCTAAATATGTGCTCTGAAATGAAACTTAAATTACTAACGAATGCAGTATGTAAACCGTGGCTATAAAGTTCATGAGCGGATCCAATCGAATCATCTTTGTTTCAATTGTGTCTTGTGTAGTTACATAAGATCTCATATCAATTGAACAACTCTCTAACTAGTTCATTTGAGTCAATTGAACTAGTTATGGTGAAGAAGAACAAGGTTAATATGAAATGCTCATATGGTTGACCTTTTGGGTTACTATGTTGAACCAACACACACGTACATGTTTGGGCACGGTTTTCACAAATCCAGTAAACGTATATCTCAAGTGTGTGTAAAAAGCTAATTTTTCGATCTAACGGTTGAGAAATATTAGCATGAATCTAAATCAGGTTTTCATCTAACGGTGATATTGATTTCTTTGTAACTAGGCAAAACCCTGATTTGAAGACTATATATAGGAGACATCTAGCATTGGGCAAAACTAATCCCCACACGTCTGTGTGATACTAGTGCGCTCGCTAGAGTCAATTCTCCTCTAACCTTTAGTTTTCTTCTCTAAAACCAGGTTAACGACTTAGAGACTTCATTGGGATTGTGAAGCCAGAATGATAATACTTTTATCGTAGTTGTGTGATATGATCTTGTATCTTCTATCGTACGAGTACAATCTTTGATTGGCTTGAGATAGTGAGAGTTCTCCGATAGGCAAGATAAAGAAGTCACAAACATCTTCGTCTCACTGTTTGTGATTCCTCGACAAACCGCCTGTGTAGTCAGGAAGGATTGTAGAGAGGTGATTGATTAATCTAGGCTGTTCTTCGGGAGTATAAGACCGGATTATCAATTGGTTCCTGTTCACCTTGATTTCATATGTTAAGAAGGAACAAAAACCTAGGGTTTTTCTGTGTGATAAAGATTTATCCTTTGATAGACTTTTCTGTGTGAGACAGATTTATTTATTATCAAGTCTGCGATTTTGGGTTGCAGCAACTCTTGGTTGTGGGTGAGATCAGCTAAGAGAATCAAGTGCGCAGTATCCTGCTGGGATCAGAGGCGTAGGAGTACAACTGTACCTTGAATTAGTGGGAGACTGATTGGGGTTCAACTATAGTCCAGTCTGAAGTTAGCTTGGAGTATGCTAGTGACTGTAGCGGCTTAATACAGTGTGTATTCAATCTGGACTAGGTCCCGGGGTTTTTCTGCATTTGCGATTTCCTCGTTAACAAAATTTCTGGTTTCTGTGTTATTTCATTTTCCGCATTATATTGTTTATCTTTATAATTGAAATAATACAGGTTGTGCGTCAAAAGTTAATTGATTGGAGATCCGACCTTGTGGTTGTCGATTTCATTGATTAACACTTGGACATTGGTCTTTGGTACCGTCCAAGTTATTCCTTGTATTTGATAAAGACTCGCTATTGTTTTTAGCTTGAGTAAAAATCAAATCAAGAGAGAGATATTAACTCCTTGAGATACTTTTATCTAGATTGAGTCTGGCTATCTAGTTGATTCTCTAGCAAAGTATTTCGGAGTTAGTCCATACAGATTGCTGAGCGAAATATTGGGTGGTGTTGTTAGACCCCCGCTTTTTCATCATTGCTATTGGTCGACGACTCACTGTGATAGTATTGAAAACTCAATGTCATCGTTCATCCATATTTGTGGAAAAGTGCATATGTCAGAGACATATAACTACACTATGTACCTAATCAATTCGTTGTTGACTGTGTTATGTTTATGTGGTGAGGTTTTGCTGATAACTAACAACCACGCATAAATAAAATAATTTTATTTAAATATAGTTACAACATAGTCCGGTACATCATAAATACAAGAAACAAAGCCTAACTCACTATCGCAGGCACCGCGACTGCACTTAGCACGTGCAGCAAGCCTTTAAACCACTCGGTGTCCCTAACGGCCGAGTTTAGTCTCGGGAGAGTTTGCCAGAGATGTACCCACAAAACCTATGGAATACTTGTTGAACGACTAATATTCATCACCATTTTGAGAAGGGTTATTTGGTGGTTGTACCACGCACAATTCCGGAAATGCATTTTTCAATATGACGTAGCATTCGTAATACTTAAACTCTCTCCTAGTATTTGTAGCGTACATAGCAGTCGTCATAGTTTCCTATATACACATAATAATTTAGGTAAGTAAAGAAACAAAAATGGATATGAAGTGGATAGATATACAAGATACACTTAAAAATCTTTCAACGGCCAATAAAGGAGATCTATTATATTGTTCATAAATATCTTTTTGGATGTGTATGTATTGGCTCACTCCTTTTTTTATTACACCAACCCTACTCTTTATATTTGCTTCTGTTCTTCGATGAACGTTTATAAAAACATCTCTATAGTTATCGAAAACCTGTCTCCAAACTCTAGTTGTCGGCACCAAATGACGACGAACCTCCGAGAGAGTAACAACATCTATCCAAGCATTTATGATGGCTATATCTTCTTCTGTGGTATACAAAGGCGTTATGGATGATTTTGTTGAGGAGATGAAAAATGTAGGAGAGGAAAATGTTTTCTTTGGTGTGTGTTGATTGCCTTAAGGATAGTTGAATTTATAGTGTTTACATATACTGTTAAATGATCGTCATGTATTTCAAATAACTGAATGACCTAGCAGAGATAAAGTGACTTGTAACTTACTGAAAAGAAAAATTTATTTTAAAAGTAAATAAAATAATTCATGGAATGGTCTTGTCTATGCCTAAATGAACCGGGCTGATGGAATGCCAATACAATAAGTGTAGCATAAATAATATAACACAACATAATATATAGTTTTATTAAACCGTGGATCAATTTCTCAGTCATCGTGGTTACAATTATAGCATAAGTACTAAAGCTTTAAACCTTTAGGTGACCCTAAAGGACGAGTGTTATCTCGTGAGGGTTTACAGAGAGGTGTGCCCACAAAACCTATCGTAACCAGGGTTTACATTTGAGTTCATGAATCACCGGAACTTTTAAGCTCTGTTAGGAAATCAGAGAACTTGGTCTTTAGAAATATAAAAACTTCCCGGTGGGGAAACTCAGTGCCTTTAACTTGTCGCTACTTCAAATCAGCAAGTCTTTCCTGTAAGAAAAAAAAACAAACCTTTAATATCAATGTTTATGTATTAAAAAAAAAAAATTCTACAAAAATGTTTATATTTAAAATAATTTGAGTTGTTATGGATTGAGGATCGCGGCAACTCACGACAGCTTCGGCCTGGTAGGCATAATATAATTGCATTTCCTCCTGAGTTACTCCATATCTGTCCTTTAAGCTATCCATGGTTCTCTGTCGGGAATTTCCAAACTCTAACTTATAATTCTGCCACACCATCTCCCAAAAAGTTTTTGTTGGTAAGAAACCAATCACTACCTCACGGCGGGAGCTAATTTTCACCCAAGATTTCATGATGACCAAATCTTCAGATGAATCAAACACAACCATTTTCAAATTTTTTTTAAGGGGAGTGATATGTTGAAGGACGATGGAACAAAGAATTCTTTATTTGGTGTGAATTATTAAGAGGCTACACAGTCATTTAAAGGATTCTACGAGATGAAAAGGTCTCTATGGATAAGTATGAACCAACCATTTATTAAAGCAAAAGAAAATAAATTTTAATGCAACAGACAAACATTGTCAGAAGTTATTTTTCATGGACACTGTAGATTTGGAAAGAAATGTCACTGCACATCAACAGACAAATAATGTCAGAAGGCCAATTTTTAATGGATACTATAAATTTGAAAAGAAATGTCACTGCATATCAACAGACAAACAATTTCAGAAGTTATTATTCATGGGTACTATGAAATTTAAAAGAAATGTCACTTCCCATGAAATTTTAAAATCTATTGTAACAAATAAAAACATAAAGTTTCATACATATTTAAACCCAGTTTCATACATATTAAAACAACAACAAAGTCATACAACTATGTTGCTGGGAATAAATCAAACGACCTTTTTTGTGTGTTCTCAACCTGGGTGTCAACAAAAAACTCCATATCTGTATTTAAATCCACATTACTGTTCAAGTAAGGATTTTTTTCTTGACTCAATCTTGGGATTGAGTAGGTAGGACTAGTACCCGCGTCCCTGACAACTGGGTGATACCCTATTCCATGATCAACCAAACTAGAAGTATCTTGACGCTTACGGCTGCACTCACCAGAACCACCTAAGCCCAACGTATGAAATGTCCCGCGCAGAGAAGCTTCTTCTTGGGATTGTTCAGTGCTAAAATCACTAGAAGATGCACCACCAGCATCAGAAGGGCCATACGTAAAACGGTCACACAATAGTTGCTCGAGTGCATCAGTCTTTTCAAAACTTTGTTGTGCCAAGCATTTCCACTGATCCTGTTACATTATTGGTTTGTAAATAAAAACTACAATAAAAAACTATATTTATACTAATATATTTACAAAAATAAGGTGTATGAATAACTAACCTCGGTGCCATGGATGTTACTCCAATCACGACGATGGGTGATATTTGGAAGATGATGTATTTCACGTTTTCCCTCCGAGTTGACATACGGAAATAACCACTCTACTGTAGGAAATGTACATGGTGTCTCAGGTTGGGTATAGAAAAATGTTTCTGCAAACTGACTTAGAGCAGGTACATTAGGAACGGAACCAGAGCTTCTGATGTTACCAATACCAACCTTTTCGTGATTTTGAATAAGGGTGCACACGGTACGGTTCGGCTTGGTTCCTGCCCAGGCTGAGTACCTGTACCTCCCTAGGCTCGGTTCCAAAATTTTGGACCGGTACCTGTACCTTTTACCTCGGTTTCGGTACCATTCGGTACACGTACGGTACCAGGTACGGTTCCTGTACAATTCGGTACACGTACGGTACCAGGTACGGTTTCGGTACCAATCGGTACTTTTTGTCAGGATTCAAAGACAGATTTTCCTATCATTTTTCAAGACAAATTGAGTACCTGTTTTACATTTTTTTCAATATATTAACCAATATCTCAATCAAAGAACAAATTAACAACTAACACGTAACAATAATACTAGCAAACCAAAGTTCCAAACAACCAAAGTCTTGAAAATCTGAAAAAAGAAAAAGTAGCAGTAGCACACAAACACACACAATAGTCTTAATTCTTAACCACAATGCACTGGTGGTGGAATTATCAAGTAGCAGTAGCAATGACAGAATGATTGGACAATGGTGGCAAACTGGCAATGACAAATACAAAGTCTTGATTCTTGATCTTCTATTACATTTCCATGGCAACAGCACTTGTGGTGGCATTATTGTTGATAGGACCAAGTAACGCTACAAAAACATAATTGCAAAATCAGCACCTCAAATAGTATTTTAGTTAAACAAATTATACCCAGTTTAGTGGGATGATTAACCTTTGAATTACTTCATTTTGCTTAATAGTACAATAATTAACTTTACATTTGACATATAACAAAAGAAAGAAGAAACATGTATTCTAATCATTGTATTCATGAACCAGAAATTAGATTCCATTATAGCTTCTTTCTGCAAAAACTCCATCAACAAGCATATAGCAGACTGGAGACCCTAACTAACTCCTAGAAAAGACCCAAAAACTCCATCAACAGGAAACATACATAAACTCCATCATTTCTAGTATCTTTCAAACATAAGTATCTCCACAAAGTTGATCATTAGAAACCCATCTAAAATTTACAGTCCAATAAATAAACAATGGAATAAAGAAATGATTTACCTTTGGCTGAGAATTTGAGATTAAGGGTGCAGAGAGATAGCAGAAAATTCCAAAACCCTAGAATTGGTAATACAAATCATTAAGTTACAAACTTATAATCAAACTAATGAAGCTCAAATTAAATGATACAGATGACAGATCTAGATTGCATCTTACCTAATCAAATGATTAAGGAATCAGAAGATTCAGAACAAATAGATCAAGATTTTGGGTACCCAATTCACTCCTCAGTCTAAATTTAACTGAACACACACATAAAAGAAATCAAAAAAATTAAAAACATCACAGATTCACAATAATAATCACAATCAAAGAAATTTCGGTTACCTGTTATAGACTTCTTGTTAACTTATTGAATTAATCAAACAAACAGTGATGGATTTGGTGGTGTTTAACGTGTGTTCTTATGAACACATTGATGGAGGAGGAGACTCAGGACAGGAGAGCGACGAAGAAGAAGAAGAAGGAAAAAGAAAATGAACCACTTCTGTTTCTAACCCTAACTTCATTCCTATATATACTATATATCTACCACCGTTAGATTAGATATAAATCTAACGATCACAAATGATCGGTACAGTCGGTACAGTTCGGCATGGGATATGGGTAGGGTTGAGTACCTGTACCTCCCTAGTCTTGGTTCCTATTTTTTGGACCGGTATCTGTACCCTCTTCCTCGGTTCGGGACAAAAACAGGTACGGTTCCACCGCTTCCGGGACGGTCCGGCTCGGTTCCTGTGCACCCTTAGTTTTGAACACGACTCAAATCTGGTAACAAAGGACCCATGCTGACAGTTTTCAACCAACGTACATATTCAGTTTCATCGGCTAGAAAGTAATGAACCCCTTCTATTATATCCTCACTTCTAGTGATTGAAAAATCTGGAGGCGGACAAGGAATTGAAATTATACCTAACACCTGCCTCAAACATCTCTCCCCAAGATAAAGGACCTCATCTTTCGTATCCACTACTCCCCTGAAATATATTCTCTTTTGACTAACCTCTCTTGCTAAAACTACTTCCTCATATTCATAGTGGGCATTCAATACCCATGGTTGCCAAACAAATGCTCCAGGTTACAGTCTCAGATCCATCTGTCTTTTAGCATTGTTCACAGAATGTTTCCCGGAGTCTAACTGTTTCACACCCTTTGTATAGGTTGATTGAAACATATTAATCGCAGGGTAAATTTGTTCCGGGTCGAATGATCCAACTTTTAGTAATGGTTGACAATTACGAAAGTAAATATAGTACCAATACTCTAATATTATCCACATTGCTTCCATGTTATTATCAACACCACCAGAAACCTTGTCCATGTTGTTTAACGGTCTACCATAAATAAATGAACCCCAATCAAAGCTACCAAGATTTTGCAAGCTTTCTGAATCTCCCAAAACAACCAACCATGCTTTTGAAGTGTTAGAGGAAGTCGTTCCGATGAATACTTGACCAATAACCCAAAGAAGAAAAATCCTAGTCAATTCCTCCCAGACCTCGGAGTTGTCAATACCTTTCCTACTGTTTATATAAGTGAAAGGTGAGAGAGACATACAACTGAGGATTTACTATCCCATGGTTTTTTAGAATTCCTGGCTTGTCCAGGGGGGTTGAGCATCATCTTCCATATTTGCAAATGGACTATTTAGGTTGGGGATCACACCACTAAAGTGCAAATCATCTAAACTTTCATAATATTCTTTAGTTAACCTCTTACAGTAATTTATAGGCTCACCCTTACCTATAGGAATTCCAGTTAACATTACAAAGTCTAAAGGTGTCAATCCTATTTCAAAGCCCGGGAAATGGAAAGTGTTGGTTGTATGCCATCATCTAGCTACTAGAGCATTTGTGATTTGCACATCTGAATTCTTAAAATTAAACGAAAATATCTTGGAAAAGACACAATTATCTAATACCTGAAGTGTGTGTGGATTATTGAAGACAACGATACCATAATAATCCTTAATTCTTCCCCAACTAGTCCTCATTTTCATCTTCGGTGCATCTAAACCTGATGTATGGCCATCTCTACCTTTTACGGACAACTTTTGGTCCGTTGGGTACTCCATATCATTATCTAAATGCACCAAACAAACAAATATTAACGTATGAAAATCACCAAACAAATGTAAACCTCTTAGAGGAAAAACTTAATTTCATACTCAAAACCATATCTTGCTAACAAATTTGGATTCCCACATTTCTATGAATTGTGTATTATCAAAATTACAAGACATGCAACATAATTAGGATACATAATTAGGATTATCTAAAATCAAATATCACTATAATTCAACCATGTTCATCAATAGCTAACCAATCAACCATGTTCATCAATAAGTATCAAAAATTTGTCATGTTAAATAAATTTTAAACAAACATAAAGCAGTAACTAATAGTTGTGGCATTCAATTAGTGTCAATAACCTATCAATTTTGCACAATTAATCTTAATTGAAAAGGAAATTGGAAACTAGGATTTTAGGTTAAAATAGTTTACCTTTAACGATTGAGTGGTTAAAACGCCTTCAAATCAATTCCAACTTCGAATTCACCCTTGTTCCACAAACCCAAACAAAAGAATGGAAGAAAACGATTTTTTGTAATTTTTACGGAGGGGGAAGAAGAAGAACTGTGTGGCTGGAAAAAAAAAAAGAGAAGAACCAAAGAACTCTGTTGAGTTCTCTGGATGTTTTAGGGTAAATAGTGTAACGGTTAATGGTTAGCCGATTCAATCGATTTTGACCGGTCAAGATAAGGAAAACTGTTAACCATTAACCGTTTCATCCAAAACGGACGATTGGTGCCCGTTATATAGAGAACGGCTGATCAATGCTCGTTTTTTATGGTTAGAACGGCTAACAATTATCCGTCCCAGAAAGTTTATAGGAAAAATCGCAAGACCCAGGTCCTTCCCAGGCTGATGTGTAAAGGAGTTGGGAAGTGGTTGGGAAGCACCACTAGACCCAGTCTTATAACATTGCTTACGGGTGTACTAGCTTGTTGGGAAAGGTAGTGGTGGAGTCAAAACTTGAAATGAGGGGACTAAAAGGAAACTATGTAAAACCTTCCTAGATTGGGGTCTGCCACTACGAGACAAAAAAAAAGTAAAATAGAAAGTTTTGTATCCAACTATTTTACTTAATAACCAATTTAGTTTGGGTGATTAATTGATGTTAACCTAGAAATTAACTAATATACTAAGTTACTTAAGATAACTTTTTGCAGAATTTCTTTTTTTTTTGTCAGAAAAGAAAGAAATTGTTATTGTTGCTCCTGCTGAACTTGACTTGACTACCATTCGGTGAATGCGGTGAGTAATGCTATGTTGACCGGAGTTGTATCCAATATCTAGTGAGAAACAGCCACGTGGATCCCGCTGGAGAATTGTAGGGTGGCTATTACCCACTGTGGATCCCGTTAAGGTTGTGTTTACCCCCACGGAATTTCAACCCCGGTAGATGCAGAATTATCGGAATGTGGTGGGGTACGTTCTAGTTAACAATAAACACTGTTTTCTCAGACTAGCCTCTGAGTCACGTCTTTGGCGCATCAGTTTAACGTAATTAGCATGTACTCGGGTCGTTTAGTTGATGACGTGAGTGATATGCATTTTCAAATTTTTTTATTATAAAACCAAGAGGAAGAATATTCATCGAGAAAGTTGATTCTCAAGGGATCCTATTCTTGGATCCACTCATTTGGTCCACGCATTCACCACAGTTAACCGGTCACTAGTCTCTCCCAATGTAGTCAATATCTGCATGTATATCACCGAAATATCGATATCGCTCTGGAGCGATACGAGAAATAGTATATTGGCGATACGATATCTTCCCGATAATATCGGCCGATATGAGCCGGTACGAAATTTTTACGATAATCCGGTATTGGTAAATTAGTCATTTTAGGTAAAGATTAAACGTATTTTCCCGATATCATCAGCCGATATCTATAATGACTCGTATGATTTTGATTAAAACTGTAATATTCCTGTTTAATTACCATTTTAAGTAGTAAACTTTACAGAAAATGGGTCATTTGTCCAAATATTTTTAAAACATGGTTCAAATGGACGAGTAAAAATTTGTATGGGTGAAATGGACACCAAAAAAATAGTAAGGATGAAACTGGATTCATCCTGACTTAAACTTAAAAAATAGCAAAGATAAAACTGGATGCATCCTGATGTAAATTAAAAATAAGAAAAAATATTTGAAAATGGGTAGGATGAAATTGTTTACATCTTGGCTATTTTTAAATTTTTGTCCATTTAAACAGTATCAAAATCTAAATGTCCTTTTCACCCAGGAATTGTTGATTTTGGTCTTTTTAACCAATTTTGTGTAAACTCTAAAGTTGTTGAAGTTACTCTCCTGTTTCTAGTTTGAACTTGTTTAATAATCATTTTAGGTAGTGAACTTTAAAGTTATTGAAGTTACTCTTTTGTGTTTTTGATAAAATTAATGGTATCTATTATATCTTAACAGAAAATGTTTGCTATAAAATTATAGTTTAAAATTTGGAATTGATATTATAACGATATTTCAACAATAATATCCCGATATAAAATCGTACCAGTGTATCGGTCCCATCCGAGAGACTCTCTCCTTAATCACACATTATTCATTCACACCCCCACATAATGAAACCCACACGAAATATAAGTACAAAAGAAAACTGTTCTATTTAAACTCTACCGCATTTTCCTCCACTTGGAAAATGATTGATCCGGGCATCTCATTTTATCCTCCAAATGATTGAATGCTCATTACTGGATGACTAGTTGTTCTCTGTTTGGGACATGATATTTTAGCAACTCTATAATCATGACATTCACCTGCTAAATTCATTAACCGAAAAAATTACTCTAGTATTTGTCAAGGATACAACCAGATGGCTACCTATATATATCCGGGATTACAGATAAGGGAAACCAATAGCATATCTTGGATCATAGATGAGAAATTTTTTTAACATGTAAATCCATTTTCCCTTATAAGGTGTTTCCGTACACCTTAAAATGTAATC
This sequence comes from Papaver somniferum, assembly GCF_003573695.1. Classification (NCBI taxonomy): domain Eukaryota; kingdom Viridiplantae; phylum Streptophyta; class Magnoliopsida; order Ranunculales; family Papaveraceae; genus Papaver; species Papaver somniferum. The sequence goes on from NC_039367.1 coordinate 141,975,042, forward strand.
CTCCAACTTTTAGAAGACAAAAGACTAAATTTTGACTACTAAAAAAATAAAACTTTCTACAAAGCAAAGTTGTTGCAGGGTGTTTCGATTTCTGGTTCTACTTTTCAAAGGAACTTTTAGGAACAACAAAATCAGTTTTTTGTGGAGAAAAATAATTTTACTTATAACTTTTATTTTTCGTATCCAAATACGCTATAATTTCTAGGATTATAACTTATACTTCTGATATCCAGACGCCATCTTGGTTGCAGCCCACCACCACCCCCACCTCACTTACCTCAAGTAGTGGTTAAGGTGCGTGCGGCCCACCAAAGTATCTTCCCCTATATAAACCAAACAAACAGGCCCTTAATCCCTCCTCCTTCATTTCCATTATTCGAGTCTCTTCTATTCTCCTCACTTCCAGGATAGAAACTAAAGTCTAAAACAGACTAAAAACCTTCAATCTTCTTCTCTAAATTCTCCCTCAAATCAAAAATCAAAATCATCACAAACCCATTTCTTCAAATAAAAAATCGAACACACCCAGCATCAAGATCTAATCAAAAAAAATGGAGAAACAAACATTTATAATTGAAGCAAAAGAAGCTGAATCAATGGCAAAAAACTTAGGTTTTGAAACTGTTGTTCAGCTCTTACCCTCACTAGTTAAATCTGCACAGAAACTAGCAAGACCACCAATTTCAAAGTTCCATGTTGGTGCTGTTGGATTAGGATCTGATGGGAGGGTTTATTTTGGTGGAAATCTTGAATTTCCATATCTACCTCTTCATCATTCAGTTCATGCTGAACAATTCCTGATCACTAATGCTAATATTAATGGTGAGAAACCTGTTTGGATTTCACATATTGCTGTTTCTGCAACGCCTTGTGGCCATTGCAGACAATTTATGCAAGAAATTAGGAGAGCTAGTGATATCAAAATCATGATTATGCCTGCTGATTATAATGGAATTCGTGATTCTGGTTTGTGTTTTAATCCATTGTCTTCTATGTTGAGTCATCCATTTGGTCCTCCTGATTTGCTAGAGAAAGATCATCCTTTGTTGTTGGAGGCACATAATAATTGTTTGGTTCTTGTTGATTCTGTTAAACGCAATGGAATTCATAATCAAAATGGAATTCAGGGTGAGGATGAAGAGGTTTGGATTCAGCTTAAGAATTGTGCACTTGAAGCTGCAAATAAGTGTCATGCTCCATATAGTGGGTGCCCATCAGGTGTTGCTTTAATGGATTCTGCAGGGAAGGTGTATAAGGGATCTTATACGGAATCGGCTGCGTATAACCCGAGTTTGGGACCGGTGCAGGGGGCGTTGATTGCTTATGTTTCAGGGGGGAGTTGTGGTGGTTATGAGAAGATTGTTGCTGGAGTTTTGGTAGAGAAAAAAGGAGCTGTGATTAGGCAGGAGAGTACAGCTAAACTCCTTTTGGAAGCCATTTCTCCGAAATGTGATTTTCGTGTTTTTCATTGCGATTCTTCCATGAATTAGGTTGCTATGTGAATATGGGTATGCTCAAATTTATGGTTAAGTGTTATCTGAACTGAATTGAAGACATGAAGGATCAAAATTTGGTTGATCCATATGTATGATGTTGTCCATGTTTCCTCTTAGTTTGAATTACTATGTTAAAACAATAATGTGAAGAATTATTGATAGAATTGGAAAACGAATGAATAGACCAATTGGGTATTCAAAACTGTAATTTCTGTTAACCTACTTCAATGAAAAGAAAGTCAACTTTTGATGCATAGTTTCAATCTAATTCATTTAATGAAATTTTTGAAGTTTCAGTGTTACTGTTGTACAATTAGTTCTTCTAATATCTTTAGAAATTTGTTATGTGACAGGCAAAGCCTATGTTCAGGTGGACAGTTTTGCAGGTGATACCCGGTTGCGAATCTAACTATTCTTTGCAGACAGGCTACAGCAATTTAGCTTTGCAGAAAGTTGAGAGCCTATAAAGGTACTTTAAAAAAATGCATTATTTTCTTTGCAGTTGACATCTTAATATGTATGCTTTTTTCACAACTTTAAACTTTAGGCAACTAATGATAGAAACATGGTACTTAAAGCTTTCCACATGTGAAAGCACTTGGGTCCTAGTTAGTGAGGAGCATCTGAGTCAGTATTCCGAAAAGAACCCCAAATTGCTTTTTTTCCTTTTCGTACAGGATTAGGAAAAGTTTGCATTAACAAGTGATGATTTTTCTCTGTTAGTTAGTAACCAAGATGGAAAGGAAGCTTTAGAATATATTCAAATTTATGTTCAACTTGTTAGCTGAGCATAAATAGTGCAGTGGGCCTCTGCCAACTTGCTGGAGCACTGTGATTCATAGCAATCTGTATGGTATCTAATCACAGCGCACCTGTTGTCGCAGAGGCTCAAGCCTTATTGCTCCAAAATTTGCTTTGAACTGCTCCTTTACTCAGATTAAGACTGAAAGTGATTGCCTGCAATTGCTTAATAATCTACTTTAAAAGTCTATGGCAGTCCCCTGGAGAACAGGGAGCCTATTAAGAGACATCTTTGCAAATCTGTAGCCCTTTCAAACTTTTCAATTTTACACACTGCTATGGAAGCAAACAAATGCTTCCATGTTCCCCGCAAGTTATGCTTGCAACTATCTTATCGGGGAAAGATGGGTTGCCCCCCCCCCCACCCCCCTCCTTGTATCTTTGAGTCTCTGACCTCAGATTCTGTTTTTGTTTCTATTTAGTTTTAGTTCTTGTTTGGCCAGCGAAAAGAAAAGAAAAAACTGAGTACACTAAAGAAACTAACTGTACTGACAGAAGTGAGTGTGCGAAACACTGCTTATCCTAGATATAGGAAGACTATGCTCTCTTACGAGCTTTACTTTATCTACAAACAGACTCACTGGTTCTATCCCTGCTTCTGTGGGTAGATCGAGAAATTTACACTTTTTTTATATCTTTGTGAAAATGAATCAACCGGTTAAAAATCAACAATTTTACACATTTGAAAGTAGTGTTTGTGAACGAAAAAAAAAATCTGGTTATCTTACCTCAAAATGTTTTGTCAAAGCAGAACACTTGAACAATTTGTGGCATTTCATAACCAGGCCTTAGAAATGGCACCAGCCTTATACATATCGAGCTTTCATTTAATGAACTGATAGATAATCTAACAGTGGCATTTAATGTGTATCCACATCTAAACAGGATTGGTCTGACAGTCAATATGTTGTATTTTGAACTCTCAACTCTCTAAAGACTGGGGACAGGCTTATCTTTTGCAGGAACATAAATTGCTTATTATATTTGGTGTGGCCTACGAATATTAATGACCTTCAGCTCAATTTCTTCAGAATGCAATAACTGAGAAGAGAATTCGATATTTTTCTTTGGTTCAATAATTTCATTGCTTTTGTGCTGCAGGTTGGATGCATTACAAATGGAGCACACTGTCACTAGAGTATAACCCGGTCGTATATATGTTAATCATCACTCAGAAAACTAAAATTGTTCATCATCTGTTATTTGCAAAAATGTTACGACAAGTAAACGTTGCCATTGCTGCTCTGTTAGTTCTGGCATTACTGTTGGTTTCATCTTCGGATGCATCTGTCTTTGCTTCTCGTTCTTTTGTTTCTTTAACTTACAATATACAACTAGTTGAAGAAGAAGTAGATGCTCTTTTGAAATGGAAATCATCACTTATTAACCAAAATCATTCTCTTCTCTCTTCTTGGAAGGTGAATTCTACTGCGAGTACAACGAGTCCATGCAAGTGGTATGGAATCAATTGTAATAGAAAGGGAAACGTCAATGAAGTGAATATAGCTGGTTTGGGTTTACAAGGTACGCTCCATATATTCAATTTCTCATCTTTCTCCAACTTTGTTAGTCTTGACTTGAGCAGGAATGAACTCTTCGGAACCATTCCATCCCGAATTAGTATTCTTTCAAAACTCACCCACCTTGATCTTTCCTTCAATAAATTTTCTGGACATATTCCACCAGAAATATCATCTCTCACAAGTCTGCTATACTTAGACCTTTCTCAAAATCTAATTAGTGGATCCATCCCTCATGAAGTTGGCAATTTATATTCTCTGACTGATGTAAGGTTGTACATAAATAATCTGAGTGGTCCAATGCCTTCTTCTATCTGCGATCTGACTAACTTGACCAGTATATCATTTTATGAAAATCAAATCTCGGGTGTCATTCCTCGAGATATCGGAAGGTTAAGTTCTCTTACCTTCTTAGAATTGTCCACGAATAGTCTTAGTGGTTCAATCCCTGCTTCTTTAACCAATCTGACTAGTCTGGACACTCTTTACCTATATAATAACCAACTTTCTGGAATCATTCCTCGAGATATAGGAAGGCTACGGTCTCTTATAAGCTTTGATATGTCTACAAACAACCTCAGTGGTTCACTTCCTGCTTCATTAACCAATTTGATTAGACTAGACGATCTTTCCCTTAACCAAAATCAACTTTCTGGTATCATTCCTCGAGATATAGGAAGGCTACGCTTTCTTACCACCTTTGATTTGTCCAGAAACAGTATCAATGGTTCAATCCCTACTTCTATATGCCGCTTGGCCAGCCTTACATGGTTATCCGTTTATGGAAATCAACTTACTGGCACCATCCCTCAAGATATTGGAAGGCTAAGGTCTCTTACCATCTTACAGTTGTTCCAAAACCAACTTACTGGTTTAATCCCTGCTTCCGTGGGTAATTTGAGAAATTTGACTCGTTTATCACTTTTTCAAAATCAATTAAGCGGTTCGTTACCAATAGAAATCAACAATCTAACACAGTTGAAAATATTAGATTTTGCTGAGAATAAGCTTTCTGGTTATTTGCCTCAACATGTATGTCAAAGCGGAATGCTGCAAGAATTTTTGGCAGGTTATAACTACTTCACGGGTTCCATACCAAGAAGTCTTAGAAATTGCACTAGTTTAAGAGTCCTCGGAGTTGAAAACAATAATCTGGTAGATAATATAACCGAGGCGTTTCACGTGTATCCGCATCTATTTAGATTTAATGTGGCTTTCAATATGTTTTATGGTGAACTCTCAAAAGACTGGGGGGATTGTCAGAATTTAACAGCCATATCTTTCACATGGAACAATATCAGTGGCAAAATACCATCTGAAATGGGAAAGTTGAAAAGTTTAAGTGCACTATATCTTACTTCCAATAATTTAGTAGGGGAAATTCCAGAGGAGTTGTTCAAATTGTCTTCATTGATCTATTTGAGTGTGTGCAATAACCAACTCTCAGGTAAGTTGTCTTCTGCCATTGGAATGTTATCCAGCCTGCAAGATCTCGACTTATCGAGAAATAAGTTCATCGGACCAATACCCAAACAGCTAGGGGAGTGTTCAAAGTTACTATCTCTGAATTTGAACTCAAACAATTTCATTGGAAGTATCCCACCCCAGATAGGAAACTTGGATTCATTACAGATATTGTTAGATCTTAGTTACAATGAGTTGAGTGGAGAGATACCATCAGCTCTCGGGAAACTAAGCAAACTGATAAATCTCAATTTATCCCATAATAAGCTTTCTGGTTCAGTTCCATCTTCATTTGATCAAATGTTTAGCTTAACCACTGTCAATATTTCCTACAATCAATTGAGTGGTTCTCTTCCAAACATCAAGGCCTTTAAGGATGCTTCCAGTGATGCTTTGAAGAACAATAAAGGGTTGTGTGGTAAGAACTCTAGAGGTCTAAAACCGTGTAATTCTTCGGTTGTTATTGGAAGAAAACAGTCCAAGCATAATAAACTTGTGCTAATAATCCTGCTTCCTTTGTTCGGTTCGCTGTTTCTTTTATTCATACTCCTCGCCATTTTGATTCGCCTTCGACAAATATCAGTAAGAAGTATGGCACTTGGAAATCAGCCTAGAGTTACCAATACCGGAAGAAATTTATTTTCAATTTGTAATTACGATGGGAGAATAGTGTTCGAAGACATAATTGAAGCAACCGAGGATTTTAATGCTAAATACTGCATTGGAACGGGGGGATATGGGAGTGTTTACAAAGCAGAGCTGTCAACAGGTCAGGTTGTTGCTGTGAAGAAACTTCACCTGTCAGGTGATTCCCAGATATTTGATATCAAGTCATTTGAAAGTGAAGTTCACGCACTGACAGAAATCCGACACCGGAATATTGTGAAGTTTTTCGGTTTCTGCTCTAATCTTGAAAGGAAAATCTCATTTTTGGTTTATGAGTTCGTAGAGAGGGGAAGTCTGAAAAATGTTTTATGCAATGGGGAACAAGCAATGGGGTTCGACTGGATAAAGAGGTTAAGATTCATAAGGGGAACGGCTAGTGCACTTGCTTACATGCACCATGATTGCACTCCAGCAATAGTTCACAGGGACATATCAAGCAACAATATTTTATTGGACTCTGAATATGAAGCTCATGTTTCTGATTTTGGTACGGCTAGAATTTTGAAGCCAGATTCATCCAATTGGACTTCACTTGCAGGAACCTATGGATATATTGCTCCAGGTACATCATCTAACAAAAACTCTTATAATTTGATGGCTATTTGTACCAATTTCTAAAGTTGAAAAGTATATTCACATATCCATTTCTTTGTCTAATAATTTTACAGAGCTTGCATACACAATGAAGGTGACGGAGAAGTGTGATGTTTATAGCTTTGGGGTGATCATATTAGAAGTACTAATGGGAAGGCATCCATCTGAAATCATCACATTGCTCTCTCAAATTCTTCTTTCATCTTCGTCATCGAGGAACAAGGGGCAAAACATAAGGTTGAGAGACATCTTAGACCAATGCATTGGAGCACCGCCTGCTGCTGTTCAGAATGAAATAATGTGCATTGTGAAAGTTGGATTTTCATGTTTACGTGCTGATCCCCTTACTCGACCAACTATGGAAGAAGTATCAGCGGAGCTATCACGGTCAGTGCAGAGCAATGCATCTTTGCCAAAGTCCTTTGAAACTATTACTTTAGCAGACCTACTCATGTTGTAATAAGGATTCGTTTTGTGTCGCACTACAACTTCGATTGTTCTGTTTGTTGTATATGTGAAGGAAGAATTTTACTCATGTCCTGCTTGTGCATTCATATTTCCTGATAATGTACTCATTTCGCCATTCTTTTTAATCTCAGGTCCTTCCATCTTTAGCCAGACCTTCCTAAGTAGTATCTCCAGGCACCATATCTGAAATATACAAGAATGTACTTTGGGCAGGGGCATGTAGCATCTTCGAAATTTGAAAATTCCGATCTTAGTACTGAAAATTAAACAGTTACAGCTGAGGCAACCGAAAATGCCTAACAAGAACCGTACTATTCTTACAACTGAACTCCCTAAGTTCATTTCTGAATTTCTAATGCCTGGAAGTTTAATCGGTTCAACTAGTTCTACAGAACAAGACTTTTTGTACAATGTTCTGTTCAACAAATAAGCATCCGGAGATTAACCTCATCTGGAATTTACATTTTCTGATAACAAACCCGGCAGGATTATCGTATAACAAGGTTTAGACAAGTGTAAGTATTACTAGTATTACATTAACCCTCCTTGAAGCGTCCCAAACTGTTCTTGCTTGAAGATGTTATCAAGCTTATGAGTTATGATGGCCATCGCGCAGCTGCTAAGCGAGCCCATAAGTAACTAGCCTACCTGCTCGGCTGCAAGCCCATTTATTTTACCAAGTTAGAAAATGATACGCTAATTTAGAGAGAGGATTTTGTTTTCCTTCGCTATTAGTCTATAACATTATTGAAGATCTAAGAGCAACTCCACACCATCTAATTTACCATCTAATTTATTGGTATGTCTGTCCAGGTGGATGGCCAAACTGAGTTTTGGCAGCGGGGAGAGGACTTTTCGAGTTAAAATAAGCCGGCCGGAGCAGTTGAAACCGACTGGCCCAGGCAACGGTCATATTTCCTAACTGCTATTTTTGGCCCTATAAATATTCAATCCATTCAAACATTCAACTCACATCAAAATTCAATCTTTTCTTGAATTTTTTCCACTTGTTTTTCTCTTGAAATGTCTCATAAGGCAAATTTTTTTCTGTGAAGCAAAATTTGAGGCCGCTACAAATAACATATGTCATAATTTAAAAAAATAAATCGAAAATGGTAAAAAGAAAAGATCTGTGCAAGTTTTAGAAGTGGCTCCAAGAAAATTTTCCTCTAAAAGGCATTGAAAAGCTCCAGTTTGAAAGTTAACAATAGAAGTTTCAAAAACAAAGGAGAAACAGTTCACGGGCGCGTTGAATGGAAGTTACGTCAATTGAAGAAAACCAAAAGGTCAAAGATTGTGCTACAATTATTTAAATTCTTATTGTCTAAGTTTATATCTTGTAAAAGAAGTGGCAGTAATATAATAAATGAAATTATTTAGACCTTCATTTTATATTTAAGCGATAGTTGAATATATAGTAACTTGATTTCATAAACGACAACAATAACATTAAACTACATCAAATCCAGCGACATGAACCTTATAGAGTTCATAGCATTCAAAATGCTTAAACTTCCTTTTGTTTTCTTCAGTAAATTTGGTTTCAACGATGGTTTTCTGAAAAATAGATAAATAACAAGTTACGTCAAATATAATTTTGATTAATATATTACTGCAGTTTCCCAATGAGGACAAAGGTATTCACATACTCAACAGCTCTTCATTGGACAATCCAGAATTACTACGGTGAACCATCCACAAAACTTCTATATAATGTTTGACATTCTTATTGATGAATGAAAATCTTAATTCTAGGTTCTTGTTGTTTTTTATATACTCATTTCGAAATTCTACAAACCTTTGCAACATTCTTTCAAAGAAATAGTCACTGGTCATATTTCTCATTATAATATGTATCCAGCATCGAGTAAGAGTAACATCTTCTTCCATAGTAAAGACAGGGAGAGCCCTTGGGGTGCAGTACAGATGTGCTTGAGTTGGACCATCTTTAAGAATGTTGAAACAAGATTCGCAAAGAAAAGGTTTGCCGTGAGTTTCCTCCTAATTATCCAGAGCTGTTTGGATCACTTCTGCTTCAGTTACACCGATAAATGTTTCTCGATCCATTTCCCTTACCTGATCAAGGAATGGCGTGGCAGCCTGATTAATTGCTTGTAAAAGATGAGAAAATTCACGAGCATCTTGGTTTCCTGGGTTCCCCATTTGTTTGAAGAACATTGTAAACATGTTCTGCCAAAAAGACATGTCTTGATCGCGCATACCAAGATTAAGATGTCTACAGTCCACGAATTCTAGAAGACATTTTTTGAGACTTTTGAATATAATAGAATGAAAGATTAAGATAGAGAAGGTATGATTTTGGATTTTAAATCGTAAGAATTTTATAGGGAGTGGAATGAGATCCGTTGGATGATACTAGTCTTTATCGGCTCAACCAAGGCCGAATGTCTTATTGTGAGACGAGATAAACGGCTCTATTATAACGCTCATATTTATCCTTATATATATATATATATATATATATATATATATATATATATATATATATCATACTTTGCAACCTATTTTTTCCAAACACAACTAAATACATTCTCAACAGAAAAGGTTCTTCATCCAACACCATGTTTTTTGAAAGCAAAGGAAAACAAATACTATGTGTCGAAGCAAAAGAGGCTTGTCAAATATTTTTCATGGATGGACATAGTCTGATGCAATTTCCTAGGATGTATTCTAAATGTACACAAGTTGGTTGTTCAACTAACAGAATGGTCGTTGAATCGCAACCAGAAAATCTCAGGTATTTGCAATGTCAAGATCCTAAATGTCGTGAAGAACCACGAATGTTAGATGATGTTATGAAGGAGAAAAAAGATGAAAAGGTAGTAGCATCTTGGAGAAACATGAAGCTTAAAGTTCGGTTGAAGAACCCACAACCCGACAACTTCAGAGAAGCAACATCACGGAAGAACATGAAGCTTAAAGTCCGGCTAAAGAAGCCAAAACCCGACCACTGCGGTGAAGTAGAGTTTACAAAACAGATGATTAGTGAATGCTCAACCCCTTGTTTGCAAATTTTTATGCATTTGCAAACTTCTACAGAGAAAAACACATATGGAAAACACTTATGTGGATGTCCTTCGTGTTTTAAGTGGATTTTTTTTTAAGGTCAAAGGCGGGTTTTTTTTCCCACGAGGAGCATCTTATTCATAAAGGAAGGAAAAAAGAATGAGGGGAATAGGCCAATACCAATTGGAGTAGATTGACTAAGTATATGAATTGAACTGATTCTACCACCGTTATGTTGTCATTAGCTTAATTAATAGAAATATCTTTGTATTTGCACCACTCTTATGCTTATATCAGACAATATCAGATTTCATTAAACGTTACTTAGTCTCACATTAGCTTTCATTAACCGTTACATTAGACTTAATTACTAAATCATAAAAACAAGGTAATAGAGCATCCTTCTTCATGGAGCAGCTAGTGGAGCGACTGGTAGAGCGACTTGTGGAGTGGTTGTGCAGCATCTAGAAGGCAGAAGGGGTCAAACCTGTGAAGACCTCTAAGGATATTGAAACAACCTACAAAATGAAAAGGTCTCACGTTAATTTCCTACCACGTCGATGCAGCTCTTTGGATCAATTCATCTTTAGTTTCACCGTTAATTCAATTTCGGTTAACTTGCATTACCATACCAAGAAATTGGTTGACATCCTGACTAATTGATTGAAAACGAGCAGACATTCCAATAGCATCACGGTTTCTCAGGTTCCCAGTTTATGCAGCGAACATTGCAAAAACTTGTTGTCAGAAAATCATTTGCGTAAAATTCTTGTTTGAAAAACATAAGCTGTGCAAATTGCTGAATCTTCTTCCAGAGAAAACTTAGGACTCTGATAGCCATTTTTTGAGATTGAATGGTGCTGATTGAAGTGAAATTGTGAAGAATTTGTAGGTATAGAAGGTGTGATTTTGGAGTTGAAATCAATTCAATTTATAGGGAGTGGATTCATAGTTGTTGGATGTACTAACAGTTGACGGCTCAATCTAAACCGGTCATCTCTGTGTGAGACGATAGACGTCTCTGCTATAACCGTGTCTCGGCTCAATATGAGCCTATCGGTGTTTTTAGAACCGATCATCTCAGATTGAGTCGATCGACTCTGTGACTCTGTCTGAGACACTATGAACAAATCCTCTAATTTAGAGGTGAAAATGTCAAAGTGTTTGTAAAAGTTGGGAAAAAAAATTAGAGAATTGATAAATTATATTTTCAATTTTTTTTAAATGGGAGTATTTTGTAAATTCCTCGTACATATTAAGCGTTTGGGTACTGTACGAGAATGATTTTCGACTTAACTAACTAAATTGACGAATCAAAAAGTAATTTTCAAATTAAATATTAGAATAATTTCAAGAAGCAAAAAAAAATATATGTATTTTTATTAAAGGAAAAAAACTTTACTTTTCACATTAAACTTTACTTTTCACATTTACTTTTCGGATTAGAAATAAAATTCAAGAATATACCAAAACTAAGAACAATCTTGTCGATAAGCCACCCAAAAAGCTTCTCGACATTTTTGGAACCCCATTTGCAAGACTTGTCTTTGTCGCTTCTTTTCTTTTCTTTCTTTCTTTTCTAATTTAAGCATCCACCAACACTGGTAAAAAGAAAAACTACACTTGTGATGAATTGCAAACAGTAACTGTATGGGCGACCAAATCATGATTATATTATTTTTAATAAAGACCTCACAATTCGACAGATAAAGACTACCAAATCTTTTTCTAGATTTAGGACTATTTTTAAATTCATAAGAAAATAAGAAAATGACAAAACCATCAAAATCAAATACACAAAAAACTTCAGCAGTTCAAAATGAAAATTGACAATCCCCATTGTTCAATAATTGACGTTATTTTCATTCCCATCCAAATAATATAAAACAAATGAATGAATGCTATTGGGACCCCCCCATTTTTGGCCTCCCTGGAGTCCTTTCAACCACGCAGTAAGTTATGTGCCTACTTGCCTGCCTCCACTAGACGACATGAACAAGTTGTTGACATTCTGTGATGAGAATACGGTGTTCTTCTTCCCTGCCATGCCATAGAGACCAACAATCATTTGAAGTAAGAATCTAAAAGTTCGAACAAGTCTCATGGTTTCAAAAAATATTTCATTCTAAGAATTTCTTGTAAAGTTTGGAAGGATTTCGAAGCTCTTTTCCACTCCAAGACATGGAGTACAGGGGCGGAGGCAACACGTTGCAACTGTGTGCATTTGCACTTCCTTAATTTTCAAAAACAATAAAAAATCTAGCATTTTCAAGCCAAAAAAAAACAAAAAAAGAGTTTGCACCCCCTAAATTCTCAACACCTGCACCCCTTAAGCCCAAAAGAAAAGTCCATTTCGGCTTTCTTTCTCCCATAATCGTTCACGGTAGGAGATACTAATCATTAGTCAGATAAGTTTTTCTCTGTATCTTAATTTGGTTCTCGTTTCAATTTTAAGAGATGGGAAGTAATTAATTAAGCTAATTGTATTGATTCTTGGATTGAGTTAAGAAGAAGACACCCCTGCACAAGAATTTCTCCACAATGCTGTTGAACAGTTTCGATTTTCAACTTGAGGTTTATCTGATGTTTTTGGCATAACTTCCATACCGACGGTATCTTCAATAAGCCTAAAATGGCATTATCTCAAAGATCCTCATCAAATTTCACAATCATACAGAACAACATAATATGAGAGTTCTAAAATTGACTCATTATACCTAGTTTTCCGACTCACAACCTCTCTCCAATGAAAAACTTCTAGCCTTTTCTTGTTGTTGTGTATTTTTTTTTTTTTGCACCCCCTCTCTTAAAATCCTGGCTCCTTCCCTGATGGAGTAGAAAGTTACAGGTTACAGGACCCTTCTTACTGGAGCTTGAAGAGTGGTAGGAGCTCATAGCAACTAGTGACTTTTCACTTTGCCCACTGACATATGCAGCGAGAGTGACCGTCTACTTTCATTTGGATTCCATTATAAAGTTTCTTGTAACACGCTTGGAATGTGGTTTGGACCCAAAAGACTTGTGTTTTTGAAAAAGAGATAAAAATAGAACATCGTGAGAATTTTTAGATTGTAACACCATGAACCAATTTCCATTAATAAAAAGTTTCCTTGTTTGCCAAAAAAACAAATTTCGATCTTTATTTTCTCTCTCCTTTCTAGCTCCTCTCAAAACTCAAAAAGAAAACCTCACAACCATTAATAGATCGGAGCATTTTTTTTTCTTCCTATTTTCTTAGGTAGCTAGTTGTTTAGGTTAGGTTTGTTTAAGTTTTTGTTTCAATTTCCATTGTTTATTGGAGATTTTATGGTGTTCTTAGGGGTTTTTTTGCCCTTTTTGTTTATGTCTTCTCCTTTATGGAGATTCTCTATATATGCGCTCTCATTACGTTTTTTTGTGATCTCAATGAAAATTTTGGATGGAAGTTCAAGTGTGGTGATCAAGATTCAAGACTTTGGGCATATTACTCTCATAATTTTGTGATAAGATCTTTTTTTCAATAGAAAAAACCCTATCAAAATGGTTGGATTATAATCCCATAACCATTCTTTCAATCTTCGAATTGCTTGATGCTCTTATTCGTAGTTCGTTACTTCTCTTCACGGATTACTCTTTCTTAGTACCTTTTAATTGTATTTCGATCTTTGATCTTGATGTTCTTGAAGGCAAAAAAAAAAAGAACAAATTTCAATCAAACATGATTTATCTGGTCTTTGATTATGTGGATGCTCTCGGGCATATTGTTATTCTCTTTCCGGATAGGGTACTTTGAAAAATGTACATATTAAAAAGATGATGTTTTGCTAGGGTGCATGAAGACTAATGTAGTCAATTTTGGTCGACAGTTAGCTTACAACAGTTAGCCATTGTTGTTCCATTGTAAATTCACTGCCTTGCCTTGTAAATGTCACCATCTTCTTTGTAAAATTATCTTTGTATCTCTTTCCTTGTTTCATTGTCTCTCATTCTCTTTGTATGCCCCTGTCACTCTTATTGTTACACTATGCTTTGTAAATATGCACTGTCACTTCCCTGTAAAGCCTATGTCTACCTCTGTTTCATTATCTTTGTTATACTCACCGCCTTGGCTTGCTTTGCCTTTGCTACTGCCTAAATACCATTGTATATGCCACTGTCACCTTTAACTCACCTTGTGTAGGCCCTGTTTTGCTCTCTTTGCTTCATTGTGTCATTGTCACTTATTGCATTTAGATTGCCTGTTGCCTGTTGCCTGCTATCCTTAGAAGCTTACATCCTTAAAAGCTAACTGTTGCCTGTTGCTGCTAGACCTTTCTTAACCTTGCTGCTGAGCTTGCCAAGCTGCTGGGTTGTAAGAACTTGACCCTTGTTGCTGCTGCCCTGCCTGCAAGCCCTGAACTGAACCACCTGCTGTTGCTGGTGCTCTTGTGCTGTTGTGGTGCTCCTGCTGGTGCCAGGCCAAGAATCCTGTGAGCTGTCCAGGTACCTTGTTGTGCTGCTGTTCAAAGGCTGCTGTGCTGTGCAACTTGCCTTGAGCTGCTACAGCTGCTGTTGTTGAGCTGAGCCTGTGTTGCTGGTCCCCTGCTACTACTGCTGAGCTTCTGTGGCTGTTGTTGCAGCCTGTTGCTGCTGAACTACCCCTGTTGCTGCCTGTTGCTGTTGTTGAACTGTACTGCTGCTGCTGCTAAGCCCCTGTTGCTGGTGCAAAGCCCTGAACTGGTGAAGCTGCTGAGCCTTGATTGCTGGTGAAGCTGCTACCTGCTGTTGCAAAGCCCTTGCTTGCTTGCTTTGTCATAGGCTTCACCATTTTGAACCTGAACTGGTGCTCCTGCTGCCACTAAAGCTGCTGCAGCTGGTGTAAGATAAAGTCCAACTGGGCTGTCAGCTGCAGAAGGTGAAGAAGTTGAACCAAAGCCCAACTGGGCCTCAGAAAAGCCAAAGCTTAGGATGATCCAAAGCCCAACTGGGCTTTTGCAACCAAACTGAGCAGCTGGGCTGTGCTTAAGCAAGTGAGCCTAAACCCATTAAGAGAACCCAACCTGTGGGCTTCCATTTTTAATTTGTGGGCTTGTAATAATTTTTTCCATCTTTCTCTTGGGTTTGTAATTAATTTCTTGTGGGCTTGTTTGTTTAATTTCTTGTGGGCTTGTGGTTTTAGATTAATTTGGGCCTGTTGTTTAAACTAAAGAAAACTGAACTTTTGAAAGCCCAGTTGGGCCTCATATTTTAGTTAGTAGCTAGCCAAAGCCCAACTAAATTTCTGGGACTGTGGGCTTAACATCCATTTGAAAACTAAACATTTACACTGTGGGCTTGACCCAAAAACAGAAAACGTTTTCAAATCCCAGTTGGGCCTCGACCTTTGGCTATTTAAGAGCCCAAATTTCAAATTGTTACCTGGGCTTGTTTCTGAACTGTGGGCCTGAACCAAAGTTCAAGTGGGCCAAAATTTCAAAATTCCAAAAAACAACAGTGAGCTTTACTCACCAGCAGTGGGCCTGTTTTTCAAAAACATAGCTGGGCTTCGCAAAACCCAACAGTGGGCTTGGTCTCCTTATCCCATTAAAAACCAAATGTTTTTCTCCCATAAAAACCAAAGTTTTCCAAATGTTTCCCTAAAAACCAAAATTTTTCTTTTTCCCATCAAAACCAAATGTCTCCCGACAAAACCAAATTTTTCCCAAAAAGTCCAATCCCATTAAAAACCAAATTTTCTTCTAGATAGTTTCTTAGTTAAATCTTTTGTTTCTTTTGTATATATAGTGCTAATCCAATATGATCTCGGCTAAAAAAATGTTGGATTTTTGCCTTGAATAACGGAGTTCTAATATTGCTTTCGCCGAAATCGGGTATTCTCTTTCCTTTTTCTCTACTCAGCATAATCCTCTCCATATGTTGTATTATAATTCTTTACATCTTTTGAAACATTGAGGACAATGTTTAGTTTAGGTTTGGGGGTATAGAGTAGATACCACGATCACATGCCATAATTGAAAACAAGAACTCCTTCTTTTTGAACTCTTTTTGAAAAAATTAAAAAATTAAAAAAAAAAAAATTAAAAAATTAAAAAATTAAAAAAATCATAAAAATGGAGCTCATTTACCTTGAAATGTTGACTCTTGTGCATGTATGTAAACATAAGGATTCTTAGTCTAGATATTTAGGCACCCTGATTCTAGCACAATTCACATGTGATAAGAAACTTGCACGCGCACGATCTACCAATACATGTATAGCCTCGATCTTCAAGGTGTTTGATAGGAAGTTAGATTGCCAATCACTTTAGAATACTGAATGAGACTTGACTAGCTTGTTCTTTGGTTGGCTGGGATAGAAGTTGGAGGATACGTTAAGAAAAGCAACCATAGAATTTGACCGGATGCATTCGATAAGGGCCACCTCTTGCTAAGAGTCATGTAATTATGTTTTTCTTTTTGTTCATGTATCAAAAGTGTCACTATGTTGTAAAGATCAAAGTTATTTCTTAAAAAAAAAAAAAAAATCAAAAAAAAAAAAAATATCAAAAAAAAAAAAAAAAAAAAAAATATCAAGTATTTATTCCATGTTTTGTCATGTTAAAGACAATATTCTCTCTTGTTCCAAAAATAAAAGAGAGTAATCAATGTAAATAAGAGTCATGTAAAGAGTCATCTTTTTGTTGTAAATAGTCTTGTAATAAGCAAGGAGGGTGCAGCCATCGATGTATAACGCGGGTAAACTGAAATATCACCAACTCATTGGGTGAACATTCACAATTCTCGTAAAGCCGGACAGCTAGCTTGGCTTAGAATTCGGTTCTTAGCCTAAAAACTATCTCTTGGTGGTTAGTAGTCATAACTTCAGGTCATTCTAGAAACATGTGTAGATACACTTTACACTCTTATCACATGTCTTTATTTGTTATCAGTGCTAGGATTGTGCCTTTGATAGCTAGATTGACATCTCCATTTTGCTGTGAGCTTAAACTGACTTGCACATGTCACATTTGATGGAATCTGAGCTTATATTTTGTCCTAGAACTTTGTAGGTACGTTCTAAGCAAACCTTCACGAGACTTCACTCGTCCACTAGGGACACTTAGTGGTTTAAAAGGCTTAGTGCATATGCTAAATGCATTCGAGAGACCAGCGACAGTGGTATAGATAGGATTTCCTTAGTTTTGTTTTACTTGAGGACAAGTAAAATTCAGGTTTGGGGGTATTTGATGAGTCCTAAAAAGTGCATATTTCTATATCTTTTTTTTGGCATTTAACTCATCTTTTGTGCATTAATTCTACATTTTATCCCATATTCTGTATTTTCTTTGTTTTCAAGAATAAATATTTTTATTAATTAATTTTGCATTTTTAGGTACCAAATAAAGTTTGGATGAATTGCGGAGCGAAAATAGCAGAAAAATGGTGAAAAGCCGGGAGGAATTACACAAGGAAGCGGCGAAGAATGTTGTGCACAAGACCAAAAGGCTAGAAGTGGGCTTGAAGAGGAAGAATTGTTCTTAAAGAAGATATGGGCTTGGGATACCCAAGGCCCAAAACCCTCCCCAAATCCATTTCCTATATCCATACCCTTTTCCCTTTCTAGCCGTCAGATTGGATCATCTCAGCATCCTATGGTCGCAGCATCGCCAGTACATCAAAGTTTGAAGATCCTGTCTAACACTACAGCACCTAACTCCATCTTGAGCCGTCAGTTTCGTTGTATCAAGCATCCGACGGTCGATACCAGCCTCTTCACTTGTAGCCGTTAGATCGATCTATCATTTCCGCATCCCACGGCCCAGCTTTGTGAATCTTCGAGACTTGATGCATCCGCTCAACACCCAAACACCTAATACCTATACCCATCAACCAAACACTACCCTAACCCCTAATCCCATCGACCTTCTCTTTCTTCTTCCCCCTTCTTCTCTTCTGCAACTCCATGTCCAGCGCCACCAACTCCACTGCCCCGCTCAACCACCACCTCAACCACCACCATATCCTCTCAAATCAACCAAACACCATAACCCATCTCCACTACCATCATTACAACCTATCTAGCCACCTAATTTCCCATTTTTATACACGTTTTTCTCAAAACCCTAACGTGTGAAAAATTGGTAAATTAGGTGAGTTAGGAGAGCAATTGGAGGCGTGGGAAGCATCAGGAGAAGAATTGGAAGCATAGGTGAGAGTTATCATTCGTTTTCAGAGATTAGGTAAACCTAATTTCACTTTATTCGAAACCCTAGTTTTATGAATTGGGGATTTTTGGGGGTCGAGCTAGACACAAATTGGAGGTATGGGAAGCAAGAGAAGATGACAAGGAAGATTGGGTCGAAGCTATTGAGTGCTATCAGTGATTAGGTAAAACCTAATTTCATTTTTCTATGCAAACCCTAATTTCATTGAATTGGGAATTTTTGGGGTTTTTGATTGTTTTATAAATAGGGATGATGGGTATGTGTTAGAGATATGCCTGGATTAGCCAGAGCATTAGTAGAATAGTTTAGTTTTGTTATTTCCATGAACTGTAGCTTTGAGGGTTATCAATCTTTTCAATTCCATGATTCTCAATTCAAATGCATTGTTAATTTTAGCTGTTCTGAACTCCAACATGTATTGAATTTGAGTGTGTGATTGTTACAATTTATATCAAGCTCCTGTTCATGTTTATGTTATGTTATGTTCTTATGATTTGTTCTTAGGATAGTCTCATTCTAATGCACTGTTGAATGATGTATTGCTAGGATAGTTATCTTGATGCCTGTTTTGCTTGAGCAATGGGAAGTAATCAGTGCTCTGGTATGCCTGTGATTGACTGTGCTGTCAAAAGACAGTCAATACTAGGGGCATATCAGTGAGCAAGCTGATTTTCCTCCCATTCTAATATATGCTCAAGGTCTTCAACTCAACCTAGAATTGCATTGCTTGATTAGGTCACAAGGTGGATTCTAAGCCTTGGCTTAGCCACAAATCTTTTTACAGTCACTTATAATTTCAAGCCTGTTTTGATTCCCTGCTCAGTTAAATTTCTTAGCCATCTTGTTCAGTTTTTCTTGCAAATTGTAGCTGTTGTGCATTGAAATTTGTGCACAAACTCCTCCATGCCCTTGGCTTACAACCTTGGTTCTTAACTGTTTTGCCATATTGCTTTGCATCTGTTTTGTTTATTTTGCAGCCTTGGTTTGTAGCCTTGGTTTGTAGCCTTGGTTTGCATCTGTTTTGTTTATTTTGCAACTATCACTGCCCTGTAAATACCATTGTATATGCCATTGTTGTTCCATTGTAAATTCACTGCCTTTCCTTGTAAATGTCACCATCTTCTTTGTAACATTATATTTGTATCTCTTTCCTTGTTTCATTGTCTCTCATTCTCTTTGTATGCCCCTGTCACTCTTATTGT
Source organism: Papaver somniferum (assembly GCF_003573695.1). Lineage (NCBI taxonomy): Eukaryota > Viridiplantae > Streptophyta > Magnoliopsida > Ranunculales > Papaveraceae > Papaver > Papaver somniferum. Next base: position 141,994,442 of record NC_039367.1, read on the forward strand.
TACACTATGCTTTGTAAATATGCACTGTCACTTCCCTGTAAAGCCTATGTCTACCTCTGTTTCATTATCTTTGTTTCCCTCACTGCCTTGGCTTGCTTTTCCTTTGCCACTGCCTAAATACCATTGTATATGCCACTGTCACCTTTAACTCACCTTGTGTAGGCCCTGTTTTTCTCTATTTGCTTCATTGTGTCATTGTCACTCATTGCATTTAGATTAAATAGTTTAGGAAACTTCAACTTACACACCCTAGTCCCTGTGGATTCGACCCGTATTTGCACAAGCTACAACCGACACCGTGCACTTGCGGTTATAACATGTAGGCATCCATTTATTCTTATTTCTTACATCCTTAAAAGCCTACCAAGTTTTTGCTAACTGTTGCCTGTTGCCTGATGCAACAGAAGCAACAGTTAGCCATTGTTGTTCCATTGTAAATTCACTGCCTTGCCTTGTAAATGTCACCATCTTCTTTGTAACATTATCTTTGTATCTCTTTCCTTGTTTCATTGTCTCTCATTCTCTTTGTATGCCCCTGTCACTCTTATTGTTACACTATGCTTTGTAAATATGCACTGTCACTGCCCTGTAAAGCCTATGTCTACCTCTGTTTCATTATCTTTGTTTCCCTCACTTCCTTGGCTTGCTTTGCCTTTGCCACTGCCTAAATACCATTGTATATGCCACTGTCACCTTTAACTCACCTTGTGTAGGCCCTGTTTTGCTCTCTTTGCTTCATTGTGTCATTGTCACTCATTGCATTTAGATTAACTAGTTTAGGAAAATTCAACACAACACAACCAAGTCCCTGGCAGTGGCGCCAAAAACTTGGTAGGCTTTTAAGGATGTAAGAAATAAGAATAAATGGATGCCTACATGTTATAACCGCAAGTGCACGGTGTCGGTTGTAGCTTGTGCAAATACGGGTCGAATCCACAGGGACTAGGGTGTGTAAGTTGAAGTTTCCTAAACTAGTTAATCTAAATGCAATGAGTGACAATGACACAATGAAGCAAAGAGAGCAAAACAGGGCCTACACAAGGTGAGTTAAAGGTGACAGTGGCATATACAATGGTATTTAGGCAGTGGCAAAGGCAAAGCAAGCCAAGGCAGTGAGGGAAACAAAGATAATGAAACAGAGGTAGACATAGGCTTTACAGGGAAGTGACAGTGCATATTTACAAAGCATAGTGTAACAATAAGAGTGACAGGGGCATACAAAGAGAATGCGAGACAATGAAACAAGGAAAGAGATACAAAGATAATGTTACAAAGAAGATGGTGACATTTACAAGGAAAGGCAGTGAATTTACAATGGAACAACAATGGCATATACAATGGTATTTACAGGGCAGTGATAGTTGCAAAATAAACAAACAGATGCAAACCAAGGCTACAAACCAAGGCTACAAACCAAGTGCAAAATAAACAAAACAGATGCAAAGCAATATGGCAAAACAGTTAAGAACCAAGGTTGTAAGCCAAGGGCATGGAGGAGTTTGTGCACTAATTTCAATGCACAACAGCTACAATTTGCAAGAAAAACTGAACAAGATGGCTAAGAAATTTTAACTGAGCAGGGAATCAAAACAGGCTTGAAATTATAAGTGACTGTAAAAAGATTTGTGGCTAAGCCAAGGCTTAGAATCCACCTTGTGACCTAATCAAGCAATGCAATTCTAGGTTGAGTTGAAGACCTTGAGCATCTATTAGAATGGGAGGAAAATCAGCTTGCTCACTGATATGCCCCTAGTATTGACTGTCTTTTGACAGCACAGTCAATCACAGGCATACCAGAGCACTGATTACTTCCCATTGCTCAAGCAAAACAGGCATCAAGATAACTATCCTAGCAATACATCATTCAACAGTGCATTAGAATGAGACTATCCTAAGAACAAATCATAAGAACATAACATAACATAAACATGAACAGGAGCTTGATATAAATTGTAACAATCACACACTCAAATTCAATACATGTTGGAGTTCAGAACAGCTAAAATTAACAATGCATTTGAATTGAGAATCATGGAATTGAAAAGATTGATAACCCTCAAAGCTACAGTTCATGGAAATAACAAAACTAACTATTCTACTGATGCTCTGGCTAATCCAGGCATACCTCTAACACATACCCATCATCCCTATTTATAAAACAATCAAAAACCCCAAAATTCCCAATTCAATGAAATTAGGGTTTGCATAGAAAAATGAAATTAGGTTTTACCTAATCACTGATAGCACTCAATAGCTTCGACCCAATCTTCCTTGTCATCTTCTCTTGCTTCCCATACCTCCAATTTGTGTCTAGCTCGACCCCCAAAAATCCCAATTCATAAACTAGGGTTTCGAATAAAGTGAAATTAGGTTTACCTAATCTCTGAAAACGAATGATAACTCTCACCCATGCTTCCAATTCTTCTCCTGATGCTTCCCACGCCTCCAATTGCTCTCCTAACTCACCTAATTTACCAATTTTTCACACGTTAGGGTTTTGAGAAAAACGTGTATAAAAATGGGAAATTAGGTGGCTAGATAGGTTGTAATGATGGTAGTGGAGATGGGTTATGGTGTTTGGTTGATTTGAGAGGAGATGGTGGTGGTTTAGGTGGTGGTTGAGCGGGCAGTGGAGTTGGTGGCGCTGGACATGGAGTTGCAGAAGAGAAGAAGGGGGAAGAAGAAAGAAAGGTCGATGGGATTAGGGGTTAGGGTAGTGTTTGGTTGATGGGTATAGGTATTAGGTGTTTGGGTGTTGAGCGGATGCATCAAGTCTCGAAGATTCACAAAGCTGGGCCGTGGGATGCGGAATGATAGATCGATCTAACGGCTACAAGTGAAGAGGCTGGTATCGACCGTCCGATGCTTGATACAACGAAACTGACGGCTCAAGATGGAGTTAGGTGCTGTAGTGTTAGACAGGATCTTCAAACTTTGATGTACTGGCGATGCTGCGACCATAGGATGCTGAGATGATCCAATCTGACGGCTAGAAAGGGAAAAGGGTATGGATATAGGAAATGGATTTGGGGAGGGTTTTGGGCCTTGGGTATCCCAAGCCCATATCTTCTTTAAGAACAATTCTTCCTCTTCAAGCCCACTTCTATCCTTTTGGTCTTGTGCACAACATTCTTCGCGGCTTCCTTGTGTAATTCCTCCCGGCTTTTCACCACTTTTCTGCTATTTTCGCTCCGCAATTCATCCAAACTTTATTTGGTACCTAAAAATGCAAAATTAATTAATAAAAATATTTATTCTTGAAAACAAAGAAAATACAGAATATGGGATAAAATGTAGAATTAATGCACAAAAGATGAGTTAAATGCCAAAAAAAAGATATAGAAATATGCACTTTTTAGGACTCATCAGTAAGTATGTAACACCCACTTACTTATATGTTAGGGATTAGGATTCCCATAATAGAAACAAGGGTTTAAATAACAAATAATCTAGGTTACTGGTTAAGTTAGTATTTGGAATTAGTTTTTTCAACTCGTTTCAAAGAAGAAACGTCTGCAGCACGAAGAAGAGGAGACTCTAGGGATTTAATCTCAAGGATTAGGCAAGTTTATTCTTGCTTTACCATTTACTATTGATAGTATTAAGTTTCAATTGTTGATCCCCTTGAATTTTTAGAATAAATTTCGAGTTAGGGTTTTTCTGTCACCTAAAAGAATGAGTATTGCTTGAACCGTAAAACAAAACCTAACCATTAGATCTTTACGAATTTTGGATATGTTATACCTTTCACTGTCTTATGGTGTATGTAAATATTTCAGGATGATCGAAGTTGGAGTCATTACATAAATACTTGTAGTCCAGAGAACTTTTCTGTAGAATTTATGAATCCGGACAGTTGTGGAAACCTATGTTTATATAGTTCTACTGCTTAGAATTAGCCAAAATTTTAATATGAGTAACCTATTTAGGTCGTGAGTTTTCTGTAAACATTTCAAGTAAAACCCAGTTCTAGAGGTATCCCACCCAACAAACGTTTTGTAGTTACGCCTATAAAATTCAGTTAGGTTGAGCGAATAGAACATATCATAATTCGATATTCAACCGTTAGTTTTGTTTGAAATTCATATAGAATGTCCTTGAGATTGTTATGATTGTTTGGTGAAAATATGATCGGATCAGTATACATGGTGTGTTTGATAGGTATCATAGAGTTTTACATATGTGCTTGCAGGGTAAATTATCGAATTGACCTAGTTTGTGGTTGAAGTTTGAATTGAGTTGTGTGTATGAGTTTGAATCATAATATATGCTGAATTTCAAGATGATTTATATGGTCTTGTATGTGTTGGAGTATTGTTGAGATATAAATCCTTATTTGGTGGTTCGTTATATTTGGATATTAATTCTTGTTCATCTACTTGCTAAGAGGTCAGGTACGCAAAGCTATCAGGCTTGTGAGAACCGGTGAGCAGTAGACATGTATGTTGATATGTGTGTATTGAAATTGATGTTGAGATCAGGTATCATAATAGCTATCGCGCTTATGGGTATCAGTGTTGCCACAATATAACTATCATGCTTGTGAACGTACACCAGATATGGGGTTATCATTGGGCTTGCCGAGTTCAGGTACATCACTGTTCAAATAGTGTGTCGAGGTGGAAAGTATATGCAATTGTTTAATTTTTTGTAGGTATGTGTTTTTTTATGGTTGGTGAAAGACTGAAAGTGAGCGTGGTGTTATTTGATTTAAAAACTTAGTATCTAAATCTTCCTACTGCCACAGTTTAGATGTTTATTACTAGGTGATACTTTTGTTACTTATATATTTATCAGTGTATATGATGGATTAAGAGTGAACTTGCGATTCAAGGATCTAACCTTGTGTTGATTTTTCCCTTTCAGGTAGCAGAATAAGTAAGTGACTTAGTCGTGGGGTTTTCTTGAGTTTCTACTGCAGTATTTGATAAGAAGTGAAACATCTTCCTTGATGTAGTTTTATGTTGAATTTGTTTTCTCTTAATCTCAACAAGGTTATCACATTGTTATTTACTTCAACAGTTTGATTATTTTAGTTTTGGATATAACCATTTAAGTGTTTTGAATATCATTAATCTATTTACCAATGTTTATTGGATTTTCTTTTGTAGTGCCAGAATTCGCGGATTCTGGACTCAGTTTTAGTGCCAGAATTCGCGGGTTGAGAAGGAGTAGAAAGGATTTCGTTATAAGAATCAAAACTAGCCACAACATGTTCGATATTTATTTATGTTGTGTGAAATCATGAATAAAATTACGAGAGTCGAGTTGAAAATTAGAAATACAAGACTCACAAAAGTTCACCAAGATAAAGTTGTCAAGGTGTCTCTGTCCTAGACGAGACAAAACTGAGATTTAAAGTTCACCGCATTGGTGAAGAAATAAGTTATGGTGGGTTTTGATGTAGAATTTTATAAGGTGGGATTTATGGCTCCATGGGATTTGGTGGAATTACATTTTCTTCGGCATGTTTTCCACGGGGATTTGGTGGAATTTTAAAAGATCCCCCCCCCCCCCCCCCCCCCCCCCCCCCACCCAAAGGGAATCAGTTTTGCTGGGAAACATATCAAGGGATTTATTGACCCATTTTAATTCCAAACAGTATATGGACTTTAAAACAAGATAATTCTATAAATCCTAGGAATTTTAAATGAGTTGGCAAACACACGAGGAATTTACATGAATCCCAGAATTTGTAATCCCATGGGATTATAAATCCCCGAAATCGTTGAATTCTGCAAACAAACCCACCATTAGTTTCTTTTGTAATAACTAGATTTAAGTTGGGTCTGCATTGTGGAAAGGTAAATGGACTTAAGCAATTCATCCTTAGCTGGCTATAGAAATAAAAACTGAGATACTATTCCTCGCTTTGTGGAGAGAACAAGGAACATATCATTTTCGCCACGGTTTTCTACCATTTTATTCCCAACATTTCTTTTACAAAACATAATTTAGTAGTGCGTTTTTAAGAAAAAATTTTGACTACTAGAAGCAAAAATGTCAAAAACTAATTTGGGTAAACAATTTCAAGATAAATTTTTAAAGTAAAAATGCTAACTTTTGCGTGAAGCAAAAATGTTAACTTTTTCTTTAAAAAAATAATTTTCTCTCTAGAAAAAGAAGAACGAAACCCCAGCAGGTTGATCCCTTTCTGCTCAGATCGACTCTTTAAGAGCTGATGTAAGAAGATCAACCTCTATCTCCACCTTCAATCTCCTTTAATCTTGAGTCTGATTACTTATTTAACTAGTTTTATTTTTAATTTTTGCATTTTTTTTTCTTTTCTCTGTGATTTTGGGTTAAATTGGTTGTAACTTTGCTATTAGTGAAGGGTGTTGTGTCATCTGATGAAGAAAAAAGATCAAGGCATTCTATCATCTCCGGCATCTGCAGCTTCCCCGCCAACTACGAACTTATATGTTCCCATCAGTAGTTTTGGTTGTCCTTTTAATCTTTTTGTTGGGTCTTTTGTTAATTTAGTTTCTTAAGTCATGGTTTTACACGGTTATTATGACAAGTTTTATGTCTTCTCTGTTTGCTTTCTATTTATTATATTTGAGTCTTGTAATCCTCTTTGTAGTAAGGTTTTTAAGATCACGTTGTGCTTTAATTGATTTTTGCTACAAGCTTGATGATGTTTTTTCCCGACAGTTACAAGAGTTCCAATGTCTTTTCCGGAAAATTCTTTGTGTTATGTGTAGGAAAGTTTCCAGTCATCCTTCTTTCATCCATCTTGATTTTCGTCTTTTAGAACTGGCCATGTGGGTTGTTGTTTGCGGGATGTTTACTGTTTGCATCATGGGTATGGTTTGCGTTCTTTGGCAGAGAAGCAAAGCATATCATCTTCTCTATCCCCAATCTTTAAGCAAATCAAATTTGCAACAACAACTTTGGTATCGGTTTCAACTAAACCAAACCGTTCCAGCACTGATGTTGTCTTTTCTGTTTGTGGTGTTGAGAGGATTTCATTATATCTTTTTTTAGAATTAGTATGTATGGTTAATATGTTAGGCATTCTTGTTTTGGTTTAGTAAAACAAAGACAACAACAACTCGATCAATATCATCATCCAATTCATTTATTACTTAAATTGTTACCACATTTGCAAAGCCCAGTCAGCCCGATAAGTTCCGATTCGGAGACTTGAAGACTGATTCATATTACCACTGCTACTTGAGACATTCTGGTTACTACTTGAAACACTTTAGTTACTTTTTGGCTCATGTTACTACTAATTGGGTCACTGCAACCTTGATTGCATTATGCAATCTAAACTAAAAAAACTCCAAGTTCATGTTATTTACAAGTTCTGGGTTGAATTTGATCTTTGTTTTCAATACTAGTTTGTCCCTAGATGTTTAGTCATTTCCTTTACGAGAGACAAGAAAGTTTCTGAAAATGTTTTTAGATCTGAAGGGATATATTTGATAGGCAAGAATTAGTGGGGACACTACAAATTGTACGACTATTATATGATCTTGAAAAATCTTTGTAAGATATCAGATTTTCCAAATCGGTTTTTTCAATAATATCTACTGAGATTAGCCTCTTCTTCGGAAAAAGAAAAAAAGAAGTCCCTTTACTCCTGGTAATCCAAAGGCTATAAGTTCAAGCACAATGATCAAGGATAACCCTTAATTATAACTTATTTGAAGCTAAGTGAAATCGGTCTGAGGCCAACCTCATTATGCTTGGCGGACATCCCTTAGCTTAATCACACGGAAACTGAGTTTCTGTGGAAATAGTGTCAAACGTTTTCTTCTTCCAATTCTTTTTTTCACCGATAGATGAATATTACTTATAGGTAAAAGAAAAATTAAGACAAAAAAAATGAAGATATAATACAAAAAAGAAATCATTAAAATAAAAGAGTTAAAAGTGAAAAATAAAATTGAAGCTTTCCAAATGGAAACTAAGTTGCAACAAATCCCTTACCATTGTCCTTGGCCCGGGAGATTGGTTCCATTTTCTATTTTAATATTCCTTCCCGGTTCCCACTCTTTCTCAAATAGTCCCCCACCCACCATCCACTAGGTGTCATTCATTAAATATATTTTTACTCAAAAACACATCTCGAGCTTAACAAAAAAGGCCTATACACCTATAGTTCTAGACCTCGCTAGCTCCTAGAGTGAGGTGGAAGGAGAAGAACTCCACCTAGTAAATAACGTTTGATGAGAATCCATGTATACAACTGTGCTATACAATAGGTTGATATTATATTATCCACACAAAACTCCTCCTTTGAGTTGTGTTGTTTCAATTGTTTTTGTTGTACGTGCGTTGTGTCAGATATAATACAAAATATTGTCTCACTATTCAGCATCCATCCATGAGATCCAGTACAATTCTAAACAGGACTTTTGTTGTTGCAAGCACTAACCATGAGTCTGATTAATATGAGTTGTACTTAAACTTTGGGATTAGAATCTTTAATTAGGTGAGATATCAATTTAAACAAGATTTTTGTGATGGAATTAGAACAGTACTTATAATGCAGGTTTAAGTAAAAACAAGAAAGGGGTTTTGTTTTTTTTTGATGTGTCGCTGTTTATGTGGTACACTTCCCACATGGTTCTACTGTTACACTTTCATGTACAAGTCTACATCCATTACAGTCTGTCTGTAGTGTACTATGATGAATATATTTAAACCCCACTGCAAATAGCAATAGGCATCTTTCTGAATTAACATGCATCTAACGTTTCTCCACATTGATTTTTCTCTACCTACAAACAACCACATATGGGAACTAAACAGTAGCATTCAATTTGTGCTGCAGAATTGTAGCTTTAAAATATCTCTAAGATGCCGGGGTTAGGCCGGTTTCTATGGGTGTGGTAACTCAATAGATTTGTCATTTTTACATCCACCATGGAGCTGGCACACAAGCATACTCACATGGTAAAGTGGTATATTTGTTATTTTACCAGGTGAAATTGTGTAGTTACCGAGCCGTCGATACTCGACCGTTCGGTTGAGAGTTTCTCTCCCCACCGACCTTGGAATTCAGCTTGTTTCTGTAAAGTTCTTTAACTGGATTCATTTTTGTTATGTGATAGTGTGAAGTGAGTTAGGTGTAGTGTAAATCGCTTAGTAGTTTTCTTTTTCTCTCTCCTATTTTTTAGTTTTTATTTAATAAAGACCCACCAAATCCAAAAAAACATATTTATTTTATTTTATTTTTTATAAGAAAAAGAGTCATTTATGATTTCTTTTTTTATTAATAAGGGACCAACAAAACTAATTTATTAGCATTTTCCAATTTTATCATAGCGAGGAAATTATTTTGCATGCCATGTGGCATGGCAAAACAACTTTTATACCACCTCGCATAATAATCAGCCTTACACTACTAGAGTCCAGAGATTACAAAGTTCCACTAAAAATTACCAATGTAGTGTATCCATTCTGGCTGAAAATTAATTTACGTTATATCGATTCGCTTAACTTAACAGAGAACATTTTCTGGATACATTCGAGCTGAAAAATTAATTTACATTATTTGGTCGTTGCCTTTGGAACTAACTGGCAAACGAGAGAATTTTTTGTGGATACACACATAAGCAGATATTTTAAACGAATTTGCCAGTGAGAGAAATATTACAGTGAAATGTGAATATATAAACAAGTTTTGGGTTTTCATGAATTTGCCTGCAGGTTTCTCCTTAATCTTTAGGAATGATGCAGGAGAGTTTGAACTTGGAAAAGCAGGACCAATCTCAGCAACTATCTCTGAAGAAGCAGAGGCCTTAGGATTACTTCAAGAAGCGCAATGGGCAGCGGAAGAAGGAATGACAAATTTCACAGTGGAAGGCGACTGCAAGAACCTGTTTGACTACTTGAAGGGGAAAGCTTCTCAATTGGAATGGCAGAACCAAACTATTCTTGATGAAGTCAAAAGTACTTTTAATTTATGTCAAAGTTTTTTGGGTTTTTACTTTGTTCCCAGAACTGCAAACAATGTGGCAGATACTTTGGCAAAGGAAGCCAAGTCTTTTAGGGATACCCTCACTTGGAGGAAGACTCCACCTTTTTGTATTAACAATGCCTAGAAGTAGATAAATCAAATGTTAGGTAGGCAGCTAATCCCTTGACATTAGATGACTCTACTCTTATTGATGTAAGGGTTACTAACTCCCTAAGTTAGTTGGTCTGAAATGCACGTAACTTAAAAAAAAATAAAAAAAAAATTGGGAAATAAACAATAACATTGATTTTTGGGAAATTTATTTAAATATTTCTAGAATATCATCCCAACGTGATTTGAGTTTGAAGCTCGCTAGCACCAAATTCTTTAACGTGATTTTTTTCTGTTAAACTATTTCTGGAGATTACCGAATTCCACGTGACATTATCAATCCAAGCCTGAAGAATGTTTTGTTTTATTAAGATTTGGTAACCCATGCGATATTGAATATGCTCTTTGTCGCCATTGTTATAAGTTGTGTTGTGATGCAATTGAAGAACCAATCTCCCAATTTTTGTGTGGTTATGTGCCCTCACTTCCTAGTGGGAGTCTTGTTAAGGATTTTTTGTGGATAAATACATAAACCAGCAAAAACAATTAGGAATTGTCACCCGCAGTTCATACTTGGTTCCGCCCATAACTCAAATGACATATTTATTTCTATGGTTCCATCCAGATCGGATATAACGCTAAAATAGTCAAATACCAACTCTGCTTGGGATTATGAATTGTCAAATACTAGGATTAGTACGCAGTTTGCTAATACCGTACAACAAGTATGGAAGTGAGATTAGATTAGTATTATTGTATTCTGTCTGCGGCTAATCCAACTTAATATTAAACTCGTACGATGCCTCTTTGTGAAAGTAAAGGGCAACTGAGTTTACCTTTACCTAGTCACTCCAAATCAGTTTCATATCTATGCACAAAACCAATTACTTGTCCACATTCCTGACAACAAAATTAAACCACCAACCAAATAGTAATAATCCAACAACAACAGCCTCATAATCTAATATATCATGATGCTAAACATCTACCGGAACATTTTTCAATATGTTGCTTTGAAGGCAATGGTCAACGAACTGATGCACTTTTTAAAGACATTTCTTATTCTGTCTTACCGTTCTTTTAGCTGAACGGGTTAAGGAAAACAATTTTTATGTCCTGGTCTGAACCTCTAATCTGGCTTCTGCCGGTTGTCGAGAAAGCCAGACTAGAGGCTTATTGTTAGCCTAACAATACAAGACCCTTTGATTTTCTCATGTTGCATTTTTTTTACCCTCTTGACTTGTTGGGAAAGCCATATACAGTGGAGCCTGACTTTCAGGCCAACAATCATGAAAAATAAAATACGAAGTACAATATTTTCAAAGGACTAACATCAAGCTCATTGACAATGTACAATACACAACATTAGTACTTCTATTATAGTTCTATTATAAGCTCATTGTCGTTGACAACTTAGTTACACAAGCATCGAATCACTACAAATTTAGTAAAAACTAAAATAGACATAAATAGATTGAAAACCAAGTACAAATTACAGACTGATGATGGTAAAAGTGTAAAAAAAAAACACTAATTTTAGCAAAAAAAAATTCAACTACTAAAGCTTGAGTGCCAAATCAATACTCTTAAAGTCTCCTCCTCCTTGATTACTGGCAGTACTACTCCTTCCACCACCACCATCACTACCACCACCACCTTGCAACAGAAAACTACCACCAACCCCTCCTTCATAATTATTGAACCTAGGGACACGTGGCATAGACCCAGATACAAATGATGGTAACCGTCCGATTGTTGGTTGATGATCACCTATGGATGGTCTAAAAGATGATGATGCAGTCCATCCAGGATGATTCTGTCCATATAGATGTTGAGGATGACCAAAAGATGAAGAAGGTAAAAGAGATGGTAGAGAAGATGATGGTGATGTGGGTTTGTGAATCATAGAATGAACTTGAACACCTAGTGATCTAGAACCATAAAGAGGTAAAGAACCCATACTTGAGAACTGATATTGATGGTGGTTGTAGGGATTGTTGTTGTGGAGGTGGTGGTGCATGTTTGCATAAGTAAAAGCAGCTGCAGCAGCTTCTCCAAGATGTCGATCTCTTTTAGCAATTGTCCGCTCTCTTTTATGTGCGTTCTGATGTCCTCCTAATGCTTGTGAACTGTAGAATTTCCTTTGACAATAATTACATGAAAATACTCTTGGTTCTTCTTCTGCATCTACTTCTTGTTCTTCTCTACTTTCTTCTTCTTTATCATTTTTCCCTGTTGATGATGATGTTGATGATGAATCCACATTGAAATTGTCAATCAGATTGAGTTCTTGATTATGATACTCAATTTCAGATTCAATTGAGAAACCTGATGAAAATCCTTTATTCAGATCAATTCCTTTTTCTTCTTCTTGGTTTCTATATTCTTCTTTTTCAGAGTTGTCTAATCCATATAAAGGAGATATGCTACTTGAAACAGAAGGTTCTTCCATGGCTGGAGGAACTGATTTTAGATAGACCCAGAGAGACAAAGAAAGAGAGAGAGAGATGGATTCAAATGAAGTCTCTCTTTCTCTCTGCAAGGTATGTAAAGACTAAAGACATTGTCCTTTGTTTTACACAGTGCTCAGTGATAATAATAATTGTCATAAAGAAATAAATAAATAAAGCTAAAAGACAAAGGGTGGTTTAAAGTTCAGACATTTAGAGTTCAGACATTAAAGAAGAAGAAACTTATGAAACAAAGTAAGGATAAGAATTAACCTCAAAGAAAAAAGAGGAAAAGATAGAAGAAGAGTGAACTAAAAGACAGATAGAGTAGCTGAGAGTATACAAAAGAGAACACACACACACAAACTGTACTGTAAATTTTTTTTAAAAATCATCTTTTGCAACTTGGTATTGCAAAAATTACTCTACTACCAATAGTGAATATAAAATTAACTTCCTAGAAGATATAAAGTTGATTTGTGTTCTAGCAGGTGGTCCAGGAAAAGACCCTTTATATGTGTCTTGGTGTGTTCATAGATTATGACAGAGCTCATGAGAAGATGTGGATGTTGAACTAACTATTGGTCCATTCCTCCCATTCCTCCCATATTCCCAAGCATACCCATCATATCCTTAGATGAACCCATTTGCTTCATCAGGTTTTGTAGACCACCCATGCCACCTGTATAAGTTATCAGGTGAATTAGTAATTTGGATAAAGTATGCGACTCGATCAGGTAAAAAGATTTTAAGTATAAGATATCAGGTGATTAGTAACGTGGATTGACTCGATAAGCTGAAAAAAATAAGTATTAAGTTATCAGGTGATTAGTAATGTGGATTAATTATGCGACTCGATAAGCTAAAAAAAATTAAGGTTATCGGAAACCCATGTTGAGAGCTGATGTTAAAAGTTTTAGAATGGTGTGGTTCTCTAAAAAAAGATTGAAGTTACCAGAAACTCATGTTGAGAGGTGATGTTAAAAGTCTTAGAATAGTGTGCTTCACCAGGTTAGAAAGGAAACATAGCAAAGGGAATCCCACAACTGTTATGGCCAAGTGCTGTCCTGTGCCCCACAAGACTTGATGATACTTATGCCAATGAATAGGAGGTTACCTATTTGCTTCAGCATCTGTGGAGGAAGAACTTTACTCATGTGCTGTGCATTCATGTTACGTGACAACGCACTCATTTCACCCTTCTTGGGGATTTTCAAACCTTTCATCTTGCCCCAGACCTTTGCTAATCGTTTGTATTCTTCCAACATCTCCATCACATCTCTAAGCTGGCGACCTGAACCCCTTGCTACCCTCATAATCCGAGACTCGTTCATAATTTTTGGATTGGTGCTGTCCAACTCTGGTAAGATGTCACAAACGTGTCAAGGTAACATACAGGTGTTCGCACCTCGAAGAAAAACTAAGCAATGCACTACCATATCGCAATATACGCTACAAAGAGGGAACTGTGTTATACAAGAAGATGTACCTTCATTTGTCATTGAATCCATGATAGTCATGTAGCGTTTAATTTTTGACTGACTTTCCTTCTCACGACCCTTGGGCATTAATTCTGCACTGAATCCCGGAAGCATAGAAAAAACCTAAGAAGCCACAATAAGATCAGTCATTTGGAGGCACAACACATGCATACATATGAAGGAAAACAAGTAAAGTGAACCCGAAGTCGAATGTTAAACAGGAGATACATGAAATATCAGACCTGGCTAATAGGACCCATATTGAGTATGTTCTGGAACTGCTCATACATAATGCGCATAGTAAATTGTCCTTCGGATAGTTTCTGTAGAAGCTCAGGTTGTTGATCCATGGGGACAACATCATGAATTTTTTCCATAAAGCCAGACCAATCTCCCATACCTATTCCAAATGAACTTGAAAGTTAAATATACAAAAGGAACTCTTAAAAGCCGAACTATATCAAACATGACAGCATTACCACAACAACAAAGAGTTAATGATACCTAATAGACGGCTGACAAATGGCTTGACATCGAAAACTTCGAACTCGTCCATGTGCTCTCCAGTCCCGAGGAATATGACAGGACTCTTTGTGGCTGCGACACTATCAAGCCAGAAAAATTGAATTCAGATCTTAATACTGAAAGTAAAACAAATCCGGTCGACAATTTCGTCAAATTTTAATCAGTTCTCCAACACAAAACTTTATGTACAATGTTCTGTTTAACTTTTAAGTGCCACATCATCTGAAGCTTACATTTTGTATAACAAAAACTGATATGGTTCTTACGTAAAGAAAGGTTACTCTAGTTTGAGTATTATATTACCCCTTTTTCAAAGCGTCAGCAGTCAGCCAAATTGGTTCGAATTCTAAGGGTTTCTAAGGGCATCTAATAGAAATATATAAAACCTTGCCAAACATGACATATTCAAGAAGTAAATGCAGTAAAGAGAGCAAATGAAACAGATATAGCTTTATAGTGGCACTTACGCACTAAGTGCACCACCTCCCTTTGCTGCACCCTCAGTCTTTGTGACAATAACAGCACCAACTGAAACACTTCGGTTGAAGGCTTGAGCTTGACTGAACGCAGCTTGACCAATACTACTATCCATAACGAAAATAACAAGATCTGGTTTCTGGAATCAACAAAAAACAGTTAAAGATTATTTACCTATCGGACAAACAGAACCAGAGAAGACATACATGTAAACATAAATTACCGTCGATTCAGCCAGCTGACGCATTTCTTCAAACAGAGAAGCTTCCTGCTGGTGACGACCACTTGTGTCTACAATAATAAGATCGCAGTTTTCCTGCTTGAACCTCTCAACTCCTTCTATAGCAATCTTTACAGGATCTGATTCCATATAGCTGTTGATGATAAACCAAAACACTATGTGAGAAAGTGACATAGGATTAAGTAGTCAATGGAAATCGTGGAACTGAATCTTCATATAAGAAAGAAGAGTTTGAAACCACAATTGATTGTTTCTAGAAATCTCCTCATATCACAACTAGCAAAGAAACTGCAACCAGTAGTTTAGTCACATAGGTCTGACATCCCATAGGCAATGATATCCAAGGGTTTGAATAAGGAGGCGGCACTATGAGACATAATACTACACTTCGCGCAAGTGGACAATTAACCAGATAATAAGCTACTTTACTGCCACCAACAATTGGTAGAATACAAGCAGAGGGGCTGACTGTAACGCGATGCCCAAATTAAACCAAAAACAAGAAAAATGTCTCCAAATCGACAAGATTAGAATCCAAAGTATAACCTTCCATAGAATGGGATCTTAGCTTTGGTCGCATTTTGCTTCAACTGATCAAAAGCACCAGCTCTAAATGTATCTGCACACACTAGAGCAGGCTTGAAACCCTTCTTTTGATGATAATACGCATATTTCGTACAGCTGGTTGTCTTTCCAGAACCTACATAGTCAGGAAAAAGAAAAAGAAAAACAAAACCATCAGAAACAAAATCCACATCCACTAGTCCACTGATGAATAAGTGCAGAAGGGAAAAAGAAAGAAAGGAAAATTTTACCATACCTTGCAAACCAACAAACATGATAACGCTTGTTTTACCCTTTTTAGGTATGAAAGAAGGCTTCCCTGTATCCAACATTTTACACAGCTCATTGAATATGGCCTAGGAAGAAAAAAAACTATTATTACCGCAAACTATAATAGCATAGCAAAAGTTGCAGGATGACCCAATTCTATCAGGAGATTCAGAAACATGGAGGCAGAAAACCCAAAAGCTAAAAACTTATATACTAGCTAAACGCAACTCCAACAAAAAAAGATAATAGCATAATAGAGTTTGGGCAGGCTATAATTTCTCAATGTCCAAGCACAAATATACAAATAAAATACATAATCTGTAGCCAACATTGTTTTGAAATAAACATCTTGATTACCACCATTTTAAAGAGGTATTAACTAGACAGGAATACGTGAATCAAAAGCTTTTCTAGAAACAATTGTCAACTGATAGATAGAACATTTTCTTTCAAATACAAGTATTAACCTCATCGACCCAACTTACGTTCCCTTTCATAGTCTTCTAAAGTGATTCCTGTCAGTCACAAGTACGTGTCCCCTAAGCAAGACCTAACTAAATTGATGCGCTTCTAGGAAACCAATAGAATAGAATCCCCCCTGCATCATAACTACACTTCCGCTACAATTTCCTAAAATTAACTGCATTGTCACTAGTAACTACGCCAAACATACATCATACTCACCCGGCAGTGGTTACTAGTAAGCTATCTGCCCTGGCTAGATAAGTAATTCCTGTAAGTCACAAAAATATGTCTCCTGAGCAAGACCTGAGTAACTAAAATTTCGCCACAATCTCTTCCAATTCACCGCATTATTGCTTGTAATTAGTCCTAAACTTACACTGCACACACTGGGACATCAATAACTAGTAACATATCTACCTTAGCCCTTAGGTATACTGTGGAGGAGGAACATGTCTGAAACTACATCATTAACCTAAAATTGACAAATTGTTCTGTCTTTCAAAATTCAACTATGTAATCATAAACGAACACTTTTCTACTCTAGAATCTGAGGTCAAAATATGAAACAATAACTAAAAGATCATCAAGAGATATGTACCTGTTGGATGATTCTGCGTTTATTGTGACCAGCAGCTAAATCATCAAGATTAACAATCTTTTTGATGTTAATAGTCATATTTTTAACTAAATCGAAATGGACATCAGCTTTTAACAAAGCACGAGTGATTTCATTGAGACAATCATTCAATACTTTCTCATCGATTATGGTCGCATTGCTCATTTGTGCTAAAGCACGGGAGATACTCCCGCTTAATTCTCCTAACACCATTCTGTATGATGATGATAGTGATCAATTCAATTCAAGAATATGGATCGAATTGGGGGAATTTTGGAGATGTTTAGGGTTAGGGTTTTTATTCTCTGAGAGAATAGAGAGGAAGATGACTGAAGGAAAAATCTAAGTTATTTCTCGTTTTTTTCTTCTACTTTGTTAAGTGTTTTTTTCGGTTTCGGATCGGGGTGCCCTTAGTAGAAATGTGATGACTCTCTCATCGGGATCTGGGTTGCACGGACGCTCCGTTTTTTGAGTCGTGTCCACGTCCGACGCACCAATATGCGCGTCCAACGCGCGACTTGTTTGGACGCACCGATATTTCGGGCTTAAAGCATTTTTTTTCTCATTTTCATTTAAACTTCTTCCTTTATTTTTACTATTATTGACTAAATAAAGAAAGACAAACATTTAGATCAATCATTTAAGTTTATCAGGGTTTTCTAATTGGAAATGACATCCCATGTAACCTTGGTTGGGCATGTGTTGTTCTAAGAATGCATTTTGATTGTGCCATGTGTTTAATAGTGATTGATTGCTTGACCTTCGGCGTGTATAAACAAACGATCTCTCCTTTTCTTTTGAAATTTATACACCATTATTTTCTAATTTTTAGGATCGAAACACTTGATTTTGCTGTATAAATACATAATTGTGTATATATATAATATATAAATAAAATATGTATATACGTGTCCGCGTCCTAGTTTTTTGAGAATTTAGTAGTGTCCGCATCCGCGTCTGTGCAACCCAGATCGGGATGCTTCTAGAACATCATTTGATAGAAGGCATATTCTACGTGTTTTTTTTTTGGTTTCTTTTCAATGGGTTAAAACAGTGGTTAGTTAGTGGTCAATAGGGCAATTCCTATGGTAATGTACAAATCCAATTTTTTGTTGAGCCAGGTGGATGGCCAAACAGGTTTCTCCAATTGATCATCAAGCGTCAGGACTAGGGACATTCGCTCGTGTGTGTATCTCAAACTCGGCGTTGAAACCACAACCGCGGGTGTTTGATACATCGCGGCGTTCATTCTTCGCAAGCTGGCGTTTGAAGCAAAAACGCCGACGGGTAGTTTTTTGAAAATTCAAAATTTACTTTTTACCTCTATAAATTAGCATCATCTTCAAACAATTCACCCACACCAAAATTCACTTCTTTTGAATTTTCTCTTCTAAATCTATTTCAATCTTTTAGTTTATTGTTGGTGAAATGGCCGAAAAGGCAGTCACATTTCTTTGCAATGCAAAACTTGAAGCTGGTGTATCCAAGATATGTGGGAGTTTTAAAAAGATTGAAAATTGTAAGAGGGAAGTGCAAGTTTTTGAAGTTGCTCCAAGAAAATATTTCACTAAAAGGCAAAGAAGAGCTTCAGTTTTGAAAGATAACAACAAAAAAATTCAAAAACAAAGGCGAAATTGTCAGAGAGCACGTTGAATGGAAGATACGTCAAATGAAGATAAACAGGAGGCCAAAGCTTGTACTTGATTTTTATTGAAGTTGTTTAGTACTTTTCATTATTGTCTAAGTTTATATCTTGTAAAAAATTGGCAGCAATATCAATGAATGAAAAATATTTAGATTTTAAAACAGATTTCCACTTCAGATTAAGCTATATTTATTACTCCCTTCGTCCCACTATTAATCGACCTAGTAGTACAATTTAGAAATGATTTATCTCTCAAACTATACCAGGGATATTCGTAAATTTTATATAATTGAAAAGCATTTTAAAACACCTACATAACGAATATAAACATGAGTATCAAATGATATAAAATCAACTAGTAATGGGACAAAATCTAAAAATAAATAGGTCAACTAATAGTGGGACGGAGGGAGTACAATTTAAACTTGCAAATTACATGAAACTACATTTTAATAAACCACAACAATAACATCAAACTACATCAAATCCAGCGACATTATCTCTGTAAAGTTCATAGCATTCAAAATGCTTAAACTCTCTTTCGGTTTCTTCAGTAAACTTGGTGTGAGCGATAGTTTTCTGTAAAACAGATAAACAACAAGTTCAGATATTTGTGATGCAGTTGATCATTGAGGACAAATGTAAGATACTCACCAGTTCTTTATTGGATAATCCAGAATTGCTACGGTGAACCATCCACAAAACTTCTGTATAATATTTGACTTCCTTAGTGATGAATGCAATTCTTAGTTCTAGGTTCCTACTGTTTCTTATGGTTTCGTTCCGCGATGCTAAAAATGTCCCAATACTCTTTACCAGAAATAATCATCGTTCATTGGTCTCATCATACGATGTAACCAACATCGAACAAGAGTAACATCTTCTTCCACTGTAAAGACCGGGAGAGGCATTCGAGTGCAGTACAAATGTGCTTGAGATGAACCATCTTTTAGAATTCTAAAACACGCTTCATAACGAAAAGGTTTATTGTGAGCTTCCTCCCAATTATCAAGAGTTGTTTGGATGACTTCATCTTTAGTTACACCGATGAAATTTTATCAATCAATTTCCATTACCAGAGCAAGAAATGGCTGGACTGCAAGCCTAATAGATTGAAAACGAGCATGCAATCGACGAGCATCTCGGTTTTCCGTGTTCCTGTCAGTGAGACGGACACTGTAAAAACGTGCTCCCCAAAAGAACCGTCTTGAAATCCCGTACCAACGATTACCCAATGAAAAAAAAATGCTTTGCATATAGTTATATCATCTTCTTCAGTAAACTTGGGACCACGATTTCTAACATACATTTCTACAGAGTGAGAGATATTAAGATATTTTGAAAGAAATAAGAAGAAGAAAATGTGAATTTGGAGATGGGAAGAATGGAATTTATATGGGGAGAAAGAAAATCGAGTCGTTGGAAATGTATCCATTGGCGTTTGTAGTAAAACCGCGCTTCTTTATTACAACTGCCCGTTTGAATTACCATTGGAGTTGGCGTTTGTAGTGAAACCGCGCTGATTTACTAAAACCGCCCGTTTGAATTACCAACGCCTATCTTTTTGTTCTAAAAACAACACTAAGTTTTATTCTCAACCAAACCAACAGATTTCTTTCTTAAGCCAACACATCCACCATGTTTTCTAAAGGCAAAGCGAAGCAAATATTATGTGTCGAAGAAAAAGAGGTTTGTCCATTATGTTTCATGGATAACCACAGTCTTATGCAATTACCTTGGACGTATTCAAAGTGTCCGCAGGAAGGTTGTTAACGCATCATAATGGTGATTGAATCACAACCGGAAAAGCTCAGGTATTTGCAATCTCAAGATCCCAATTGTCAAGAGGAACCACATATGCTAGATAATGCTATGAAGATTAACGAAGAAGAAGAAGAAAAGATTGCAACACTCTGCAAAAACCTCAAACATAAAGCCAAATTTAAGAGAAGTTATCACACTACAAGCATTGTGGATATGGAGATCATGAATACAAACATTGTCCACAGAGAATCAATGGATACTCAAAGCCCGATTGCAAGAATTTTATGCATTTGTGCATTTCTTCTGAAGAAGAAACATATGAAAGGCATTTCTGGAAATGTCCTAGGTGTTTTCTGGTGGAGTGGGTTGATTGAAGTTGAAGGAAAAATCAATTCACTATGGTATTATGTTATTAGTTTGATGTTTATTTTGTGTTATTACGATTATCTAAAACCAGACATGTGGATGGATGTCTTTACATTTGCACCATCAATATCATACCTAATTTAAAATTTTCTTGGATTAAACATTGCACCATCAATATCATAAATAAAAAAATACTGCATTGAACAACCACGTCATACATGAGAATAAAATAAATACATTAGATTAAAACAACTACTATATAGGCGTCAATTCTCTTCGGGTGGTGGAATTCCTAGGGTGTAAGGATTGTATTAATTTGTTGAGCACCCTAAGAATGTTGAAACAAACATGGAAGTCGAAAGGATGTCCGTCGTGAGATACTTCTCACATCGCTAGAGTTCTGGGTTCCACTTCATGTACAACTTCATCGTTGAGCTTATTTATGTGATTCTCCATTAGTACAACGATGAATTCCGATACATTTAGGCTAATTGAACTAAAACGATGGGACAATAAGTGAGGATCACGCTCGTTAATGTTCCATGTTTCAGCGACGAATATTTTATAAAATTTCTCCCAGAAACATAACGTCAATTCGGCTACATTCCTAATCTTGTGTGTGAAAAACAAAGGCTCTACAAATAGCTAAATCCTCTTGTTGAGTGAATCTAACACCATGAACTCTGGAAAGCATTTTAGTAGATGATTTGAGAGTGCAAATGTGTAGAATGTGTGAATTTAGATTTGAAATGAGGAGTATTTATAGAACTCAAAATTATAGACGTTGGATCACAAGATTTTGCAGCCGTACATATTTAGTCGTTGACGGCTTTGGGAAAAACACATAGCTTTAACCAGAGACGCTGGCGTGTGATGGAATAACGGGCGATTTTGTGACAAACGCCAGCGCTTTTGGCTCACATGCTAGCGGCTGTGCCACGATCGCTCGACCTTCCTTCAAGCGCGCGCCTGTTCTTCCATCTCACTCAAATTTGTTGGTTTGTTTATCCGTTTTTCATGTTTGTTGAGTCCGTAGTGGGATCAAAATGAACAAATCTTTGATTTGTTGAGTCCACATGAACTGCTCTAAGTATTACGAATATTTATCATTTATAAGGTCTTGGGATCGAACCCCTCAGGTCACTTAATGGATCTATACATTCTACGTCGATATGAGAATCACCCTCATGCAAATGATTAATATACTAGGATCAAATGGGAGGAAGACACATAAAACATTTTTAAAAAGTGCTTTTGCAGTTCTGCTGCACATCCAACAACAATTCGGGGTAGATTTTTATACTAGGCTGGCAAATGCAGCATATTTTTTAATTGAAAGATAGAAATTTATAGATTAGGGATAATGTATAGAAACACAAAATGGTAGAGATAAAGCAAAGCAATCAGTGAAATACAAGGTCCTAAATATGAAAAGAATTCGAAAATCTAGTGCTGAAAAAAGGGTGAAGAGAAACCAACCTCTCTCTATCTCTATTTTGATAAGAGAAACCAAAATACCGTAACGTTGTTTGATCAGATCGTCTCCCATGGGGAGCAATTTTGAGAAAACCTTCTCAAATCCTTCTTTCTTCCTTCATCTCTGTTGTTTAATCAATATTTAGGGTTTCTTTTTTCCTGTTTTTAGTTTTAAAATTTCAAAAAGTGGGTTTGTTGATTTCTTTTCCTATTTTGTTTTGAGGTTTTGATTCAGGGAGATGTTAGATCTTCCTTGCTTATATGGAAAATATCTTTTGTCTCTAAGATTCATCCGATCATCTACAAACCCAATTTTTTTCGGCAATAATTTTCTCTTCCTCTTCAACAATCAAAAAATCTGTAGCATCAACAACATCTTCTCTAATCTTGAAAATTGCAGAAGCAAGAACAACAACTACTAAGCAGCAATAAAAATCACGAAAGCAGCAACAACAATCACATAAACAACAACATCAATCGCAGATTCAAATCCAAGATCAAGCAAGATTAAATCTCTAATGAGTAAACATGTTTATGATTCTTTTCAGCTACTTTTTACTTATAATGGATTATTGTATGGTCATGCCTTTCTTGGGTTTTGCAGGTGTGTTAGTAGTTTTGAAAGTAGTCAGTTCTTTTAGATTTCTGTCTTGTAACTACCTGACCAGTAAAGGTTTGCTTTATATGAAAGAAATTAGTTATTTTCCACACGATAAAAACCTCGAGAGACGGATGAATCAAGTTTTCCTCCTAACTCCCCTGCTTTTTGCAGGTTTATTAATTAGTTTGAGAGAAAATATCTCATCCCAAACAATGCCATCTCACTACACCATTTTTAAGGATTAGCAATGGAGCCTGGTTGTTGCTGACTGGGGTCGCAACGACAGATTGACGTTTCAAAACACGGTGTTGCATTTTTTCGCAACGGCATAAGCTCCGTTGCGACTCTTGGTCAGCAACGGAGATTCACAATGTACTGTGCCGTTGCGACCCTGTTTGTTTGGAACCAAAGTTTTCCGTTGCTAAGGTGTTTCTAATTACAGGAATACCCCTACCCGGAACTAAAATGTTATTGGTTCTGGTTCTAATTTACTGGTTCTGGTTCTAAGTTAGCAAAAGATTAAAGACGTTGCTAATATTTTGCAACATAAAAAAAAAGGTTAAGTCTTCATTGACCTGGTCAAAATCCATTTCCCCCCACATTCCCCCTGCAGTTACCCAGTTCCCCACATTCATCATTTCCACAGATATACATTCATTCATTCAACATACAAAACTGTATCAAATTATGAAAATGGATTCTTCAATTGATTTTAACAAAAAGTATGAGTATTTGATACAAATGTGTTCTAAGTATCACAACAAACTAGTGTACACATTAAAACATACTTGGTTCCTAAGTTCAGTTCATGTAAAGTTACGAAATTCCTAAGTTCTTCTAACTTAAATCACTATAAAGAGATACTACATAAACTTACAAATCTTGCAGCTGCTAAGGGACCTAATGGATGCTGCTTTGCTGCTTTGTTCTCCAACCTTTCTGATCTCATGAGCATCATTCAATTAACCTGCGAACAAAGCATCACAAATTTTTCTAATCAGATATCCAGTATGCTTATAAAGATTGAGTCGAAGACTAATAGGCTATATAATCAAATCAAAAGAACCCACATACTTCACACTAACAAATAGCTTATGCAAGAGATTGAAAGTATCAAACTACACTCAATGAAACATGTATGCCTAGTTTTCCTAAAACCCACAAACATCCCTATCACTACTTATATGGTTATGTTACTCTTGCTATCAATAGACATATGGTGCAAGTCCATACAACAAGCTTAATGTCCTACCTGGTAGCGAGTTCAATTTCTGTTGAGCTGAATTTTCCCTGGTATATTCAAGAGATGTCAGTTGATTGCTTCAGCTTTAGCAATGCGCATTTCAATTTTAGTTGACATGGCTTCATATCTGCACATTTCAGGCTTAATCTGCATGCCACGAACTGAAATCAAATTCAAATAAAACTCCAAAACTAAATTCATTCTTTATGCAAGTACGAAATAGAAAACTTCATTCTTTATCAAATAAAATTCCAAAACTAGCAGCAATATACCTTCCCAGATAAGCGGGTGGTTGGAAAAAAAATTCATTTTGCCCTGGGGATGCTAATGGTAACACTTAGCTGCAAATGAAAACATAAGAAAGATTCATTAAATCCATGGAACTATCTTTACCAATTAACAATCAATGCACATTATTAGTCAAGAGCTTATCTTTAAGAGCTTTGAGAGATGGTTCCAGGTCTGACAAAAGTGTGAACTACACAAATGGAACAAAAAATACATACAAGTTAAGACAACTGTTATGAAAACCCACCAGACCCAATGGCTTAATGAATAAGATGCAAATGATATTGTTCCAAATATTACAACAAAGACTTACCGGAGTAAGGTCACCAACAACATAGTCCGTAGCAACATAATGAACAACATAGTACCTCAAAAGTGATTATATAAAAAAAAATTAATATCCATAAGTTTGTACTCAATATGATAAGCATAAGCAAAGGAAGTATACTTACCAGGGATTGATATTCCCCCGGGTGGCTACTACCGCTTCAATTTGACCTGCACTGCAATCAGCTGCGCAACAAAATACTACAGAACCCAAACCACAAACATCCATAAAGAAAAACTGATTATATATATTAATATTGCCGATTCACATAGATACATTCTGATTCAAAGTTTTTAAGCACAACTGCCTGAGAGTCTTACTTATGCACAATTGCATAAGAATCTGCCTGAGATTCTTCCTTATGCACAACTGCATAAGAATTTACATGCTAAGCATATGTACAAAAGTGTTCCAAAAAAAGCAAAAAAAACAGCACAACTGCCTGAGAGTCTTCATTATGCACAACTGCATAAGAATCTACATGTTAGCATGCACATCTACAAAAGTGTGAACATATATAAGAAAGAAAAGATAAAGCCATATGTGTTTGTTAATGAAGTGATTATCGAGCATGTGCTTAGCATTTGTATTATTAGGTGATTTCATTTGTTGTAACTCAAGAGCTGTTAGTCTGCTTAGTTTCAAGTTTACTAAAGTTTCTCTATTATCTCTTTGAAAGCTTGGGACTCACATGAACTAACCATTCTTGGAGAGAATTATCTATCTAATGATCTCTTTAATGATGTTGTTGAGGATGTAATCTCTCAGTAAGGTGTTTTACCTTACTTTTTTCCTATAAAAAAATTGTGAACACAATTTGTAAAATTTAAATGCATTATTTTGCACAGAGCAACAGTCCATGTAAGCTCCAAAGGGTAAAGATCTCTTGGAAATGCGTCACTGAGCATACCCACCTAAATTTTTCGATACCGACTTGTTTACTTCCCTGGATGACTGGGTCCCTTGATGGTGCCACCGATATTTTTTTTAAAGGAAACAACTTGATTTCATTAATATTGTAAAATTAAATACATCAATTCCAGATACATCAAAGATGAGAACAATAAAAAATTACATATATCTTGTTTCATAGATGAAATTGATATTTGAAACATAGCATGTGAAATAAATTACTGCCATCTGAATTTATCTTCTACATTAAGAGTGAAATGTCCCATAGGGGAGTAATCTTCCCAATTCAATTTTTCTTCTCCTGTAAGAGTAAATTGTCCCAGAAAGGAGTAATATGCCCGATTCATCGTTACCACTATCACTTCTTGTAGCCACATATCTTCAAAAACTTGTAGAATCATGACCACTTCCTGAAAAATCATTCACGATGATATATTTGTGATGAAAGCATCCAATGGAAACACCGTTACGATTATAATAATCTTCTTCTAACTGGTAAAGATAAACAATTAGAACTGAAGTCAATTCACTACAAAATACAAATAAAATGAACATATATATACAAACCCTAAAATCATTTTAAAGAAAACGATGATTTTTATTTAATAATACTACTAACTAATACTTGTAACCAAATCAATCAGAAAGATCGCAAAAAACCAGATCAAATCTGATAGATTTGGATCATCTATCTTACAAAAACAAATGGCTTTTACCTGATCTGATGGCTCTAAATGGGTGTTTTAAGTCGATCGACGGCTACTACTGCTCCCAAAGTGCATTGAAATGCCAAAGATAAATCTCGGCTGAAAATGCACCCCTGTTTTAAGCCATCATCTAACGATCTTAAACCTCCTCATTCAATGGCATTAATATCACTATTATTTCCCATTCATAGCCAACGACTTGGATGGGGGCGTTTTCTCCTTCAATTCTTCCCTGAAATGGCGTTATCAAATGTTTATTCTTCTTCCGTTACAGTTACACCTTAAATGATATTAACATCCGCAATCAATTGCATGGCAGTAGTTCGAAAGGATGTTTTACCATATAAAAAAATCAAATCTCTTGCAAGGATTGGTATGTTTCTGAGTTTCTCAAAGCTTAATTTGTCAAAGTCCTGCTGTGATAATCCCCAAGAAAGGTAACTCTTCTTCTTATCTACTATTTTGTCTTTTGATATGCCATTATGTTTCTCATAATTTCTTTTTAACCTAATTTTGATTCATGGTAATTGTTTTTTTTTTTTTTTGCCCTAATTCAATTTCTTAGTGGCAATTTTTTAAATAAATTTTGTAGGTTTCATGTGGCTTGAAAAGATGCGGGTATCTATTCCATCCTATGAATATTGTGAAGCATTAGGTACTGGATTGAGCAGAAAAAAAAAGTTCCAAGCAATGGGTTTCGACTCAACAGATGTTCATGTAAATTTCTGATTTTTATATATTTTCCCTGATTGTTTTAAGTTGAATAGTTCATGTAAACTTATCTCTTTCCTATGACTCTAAGTCTAAAGATTCACTGGCAATAATAAAATTTCCCACTTTTATCATAATCTTAGTTTGATATTTTATCAAAAACCTTTGTTTCTGTAAGAGTTTGTAATATTTGATGACGTAAAGTTCATTTTACAGGTTGAGCCATGTCCATGGCCAATGTAATTGTTTGGGGTACAACCTTGGTTGGAGAAGATTCTTCAACTCTATTAAAAATGAAGAAGAACTTTATCCGCAATCACAAATGCTGCTCCATCCTTCAATTGATCACTACTTTTTTTGATGCACTGTTTTTTTTTTTGGTTTAGCACGTGAATCTCAAGCTATGCTAATTTGTAAGTTGAAATCCTTTTTTTCTTCGCAATGCGTAGGTTTTACAAGGCCAATTTATCAATTATTAATTGAATTCAATTTTAGGTTTTTACTTTTTAAGAAAACATGGAAAAGAGGAAGCAAAAGCCTTTGTGGTGTCCGTGGATGGAAGTTGAATGAAGTTCAGTGTCCTTCACTTAATAACTATAACATTTTCATTAACAATTTATTTGTTGGATTAGCCAGAAAAAGAGGCAAAAAGTACAGAGCGCCTCAAAAGAAGGCTCACAAATCCCAGGTCTGTAATTTCGTTAAGTTTTTCTCCGTCATTCCTTTAATCCTTTTATCAATTTGAGTTTTGCTTCCCATTTAGTGGGTGTTTTTACTTTTTAAGAAAACATGGAAAAGAGGACGTAAAAGCCTTTGTGGTGTCCGTGGATGGAAGTTGAATGAAGTTCAGTGTCCTTCACTTAATAACTATAACATTTTCATTAACAATTTATTTGTTGGATTAGCCGGAGAAAGAGGCAAAAAGTACAGAGCGCCTCAAAAGGAGGCTCACAAATCCCAGGTCTGTAATTTCGTTAAGTTTTTCTCCGTCATTCCTTTAATCCTTTTATCAATTTGAGTTTTGCTTCCCATTTAGTTGTATATCTGTTTCTACTTAGCACTTGCTTTGGTAGTTTACATTGATTTGAAATAACTCACTGCTCATAAGGAAAGTTTTGTTTGCGAAAACTGCTTATTTTTGTAATTTTCATGTGTTTTCTTTTCTTATTAGCGTCAAGCTTCCCACAGGCTACTCTATTAAGGCAACAAAGCCCAATCAAACAAGTTTTAAAATTTTTCATGGCGTCTTTATCTGATTTGTTAGCATTGTAGGTGCTCTAAAACTCAGTATGCCTGTACAATATTTCGTTGTAACTCTATACAATCTTATTTTGCTTGCATAGTAAATTAAAATGATGGTTTTTGTGGACACATGTGAACCACTTTTTTTCATAATCCCATGAAAGTTTTACTGATGTTGTTGCATGTTCGTCATTGATGGATGTTCGTCAAGGAAATCAAGTTTTTTATTAGACAGAAAGAGTACTTGCAAATTACACCATACCCAGCTTTCCAAAGGCGATGTGCACGTCGTCAAACCATGACCTTCAAAAACAAGAGAGCTGCATAATGTGAGAATTGGGAGGTCAATCGGATATATGAAATTTTGGTTTCGTGCCCCACGCTCAGCTACAAAACATGGTAGTGTACTTTTTTTATGTTCTTTTACATTCTTTTACTGTTATCCATATCACATTTCTTACGTGTCTGCTTTTTGTGACAGGCTTATGCTTTGGGATTTGATATACACAGCCGACAACACTACTTGAATCCATTGAATTGCGGCGAGGATTAAATGCAAAGACTGAAAACATGGACCAGGATCCTATTGAAATGAGCCGTAAGTAAAAAGCAGTCGGACGACAAGTGAGACCCGATCTATACAAATTAGGATCTTGAAGTTTTCTTTTCATGTCATCGTTAAAATGATCATGTCCGAACACGACTTTTCTCTTCAACTGTGTTTTTATATATCTTTGTTGTTGCATATGGTGGCGCTCATATTATTGAAGTCTTTGTACCTAATCAAAATAATTAGGCCGGTGGAAT
Source organism: Papaver somniferum (assembly GCF_003573695.1). Taxonomy (NCBI): domain Eukaryota; kingdom Viridiplantae; phylum Streptophyta; class Magnoliopsida; order Ranunculales; family Papaveraceae; genus Papaver; species Papaver somniferum. The sequence goes on from NC_039367.1 coordinate 142,023,645, forward strand.
GTTTATGTGCAGGATTACGAATGTTATTGGACATGATAGTGATCGAGAAATTGGCACGGTGAAGCAAAATATAAAGAAGAAAAGAGCGCAAAAAAGAGTGTTGAGACTGTAATTGACGAAGGAGAAAAGGCTGCCTGACCTGCCTGACAAACCGTCACGAAAAGAAGAGAAAGAGAACGCAAACAAGTAACTGACACTCGGTAAATAACGGTAGCAATATGATTTATTGTACCTTTAGTCGTTATTAGGCAATTTTGCTAGAAATGCCCTCCTGCAGTATTTTTTTGTATGTCCATTGGAGAATAAAGCAGTTTGTATTGCTCTCTGGGTTTGAACCATAATTGAAGCAAAGGAGTCTATAAAAGTCGTTTTTGCTTTTTGTGAATCAATTCGTCTTCATCTCCGATGGATTCAGACGGAAGACAAAGTAATTTGGGCTGGAAAAATATTTTCCTAGCGTATGTCCATTGGCCAAAACATCTTCCTTTGTTGTACTGCTAATGTTATATCATAACTTTGATGATTACTTTGTGGCTGACATAAACTAGGATTAGTCTATTTGCTTAGCCATCTTTTTACACTTGCAGGTAGGCGTTAGCAACACAAAGACAGTTAACTCCGCCACAATAAATGAATGAGTTGCGCATTATTTGTTGCACTTTTTGTTCTCAACACTATTGCAATTTGCAAGTCTTCCCGAGACGGAAGAGTCCATCTTCCACGCTAAAATTAACGTGATGACTGCTGGTGCAACACCACTTCCTCTTGTTCTATCAACAATTGTCGGATACCAATTTGGCGCCAGAGTGGCTAACAGAATTAAAGAAGGGGAAAATCATGATTTGCTGATTAAGACTTTAACGACTTCATTTTTAACCTAAAAAAAGGTTAGTAGTTAGATATGAGTAGGAAAACTTATACTGGTTATTGGATTTTTCACTTTAAAATTAACAAATGCATGTACATGAACGATCTCAATACATGGGCAGTAGGAAAACTTTCACCTTATTGTCTTATAGATGAATATTCATAACATTTACATGTCGAATAAGTTTTCTAACTGGTCATACTCTTTAAGTGAAGAAAAACCATCCTTCCAAGCAAACTGGTATTGATCATTTTCATGGACACTCAAATTCCATCAAGGAAAACATGAACCCAAGTCATATAGAATATCGTGGATCAAATTGGGTGTGCTTTTGATGCATGTCCAACAGTTTTTCTGAAACTCAACCAGACTCGGTTGATATAAGCATTAATGTGTACCGATTGTTGTTGATGTTCATCAAACACGAAGAACATTTCCCAGAATCGGTGCATAGGGTATACACACATCAACCGGTTTTGGGTTGATGTTCTTTGTGTTTGATTAACATCAACACAGTCCGTATATACGTTAATGCATATATTAGCCCATTCATTTACCATGTTTGAATTTTAGCACAAACCCCAAAGAGTTAAATTATAGATCATAAAATTACGAGTTAAACGAAAAAAGAATGAGGTCATTTCGACATTGGACAAACGAGTTATGAGAAAAACAGTTGAAGAAATGCCTAGATTTACAATCGGTTGATAAAGGCATATAGCCGATTCTGGCATAAAATTTTTTTTACAGAAAAACTGTTGAATTTTAATTTTTTTACAATCGGTACACCGAAGGAATTATATCTACCAATTGTGGACATATTTTTATGTAAAAAATTATTATTTTGAGTTGTTTTTACAATTAGGCACTTGTGGAGGATTGTATCAACCGTATGTGATCACTCGATCTACGAGTGCATGAAATCCACTGATTCCGGGTTGATGTTTTTACAAAAAAATCAAAAAAAATTCATGTTTGGATGATGAATTAACATTAGTTAATTTCTAGGTTAACAAGATTAAACGTCAATTAGTCATCTGAATTAACACTAATTAATCAGGAATAAATTATCCATTAGAAAAAAAGATATATATACGGGGTTTTTGATTTTACTTCATAATGACCCGTTTTTATCTTCTGTGGTGGGCCTCAAGTAATTTTTATAGGTCTCAAACTAGCCAGGATATCTTGGCTTGTAATATTTACACGACTCCGCAAAAGTCTTGGTTCCTAACAATGCATAAAAGTCTAAACAAATTGGATACTTCCGATTCTAATATTTATGGAGTCTTATATCAATGAAAATACCTTGAAAATTAAGAATCCAAGTAAATCTAAATCGAATACTATGAAAATTTTGGAAATCTTGATTATCAAAATAATTCCTGATTTAGTACACCCCTGTTAACAATAATGGAAACCAAAAGTGGAGAATTTAGAAAGAGGGCAAAGATCCCAAATTAAGAAACACCACTCATCTTTGATGAGTTGGGGCTCTTATCTTTCAGCGTTGCTTGTTTGTTTGTGTTGTGCATGGAGTTGTTGTTTCTCTTCTATTGGTATTTGGAGTTGGCCTTATCTTCCTTACCTTTGTTGTTATGTTTTTCTTTTTTTTGTCTTAGAGTTGGTTTATGTTTGTTTCTCGTTTTTTTTCCTTCCTGAATGTCAATAATGCGTTGGTTTATGTTTATTTCTCGTTTTTTTTTCCTTCATGAATTTTAATAGCGCGTTTGAATACCAGAATCAGAACTACTTTTTCTTCTCCTGGAGTAGAAGTCAGAAACAGAAGTCTACTTCTAGAAGTTTTAAAATTTTCTACCTAAATAAACTTTTTGCTTTTTGACTTCTAAAAGTCAAAATGTAACTTTTACATCCAAGCACGCTACAAGTTTTTTTTTGGATTGGAGTGCTCTCAGTAAAACATGTGATGATCTTCTCATCCGGGTGCCTTAAGTAAAATACAATTTAGGGCCATTTTAGAGCCCGAGGTTGATCACCAAGTTTGGTCTCATTTCCCAGTTCCTCTTCCTCACAGCTTGATTCTGCAGATACAGGTACTTAGCTTCTTGTTCTTGTTTTTTTTTTTTTCTTTTTTTTCTTTCTCCATCTCTAAATTTGGAGTATCTTCATCCTCCTTGACACAAGGGTAACTAGAAGAACCCTTAAACCCCAAAACCCGGCTAGTTTTTCAATCCAATTTGTTACTTAGGGCATTTTTTTCCTTCACTCATTTGACTAACCCAGATTGTTAAATCTCTTTGTTTTCGAAACCCATCTTATATAAGATTGTTATAGTTTATATTGTTCATAAGATTTTGATATTATTGTAGAGGCTGTAATTAGAAAGAAAAAAAAAGTCTTAGATTTCTGTAATTTAAGAAATGTATCGTCTAATTGATTGAATTGAATGTCTCATTTGGTCATAAGTGTAAGGATATTGGATTAGTAGTTATACAATCACAATATGAATCTTAATCCGGATTTGATGTTATTATACTTGTTTCTGGAAAGCTAAACTAGGTATCAAATTAGATAGAGTGAGGTTCTGTATGAAATCAACTTGTTGAAATACAGTTTCAGGTGTCCTCTATCCAGTCAATCTTAATAGAATCAGGACTCCAGTCACGTATGAGTTGTTTACTTACCTGAAGTAGGGAAGCTACATGATATAGTCCATTTACCACCGCATCCCATGATATAAATCAAAGTTCTCGGAAAGCCATGCCCAACATAACTGATACATGTGCCTAGGATCCCTATGTGATATGTCATATATTCGATGAAATTTAAAAGTGTGCGTAATCATTTTAAAGTTTTAGTTCTGATGATTAGAAACAATCATCTGATCTTGACTTAGTTTATGGCACTAAGAGAGCAACAGATTACACTAGATCAAAGATCAACAGACAATATTTCAGAGTTCAACGGACAATATCATGTAGGCATTTGGCAACTTTGGAGCTACTTGTAGTTTTCCAATTGAAATTCTTCCATATTTGGTTCAGTGCAGGAAAAATAACTGATTACCTTGACAGGAAACACGCCGTTAGACAGTTTGGTAACCAATAGCTCCCCGAGTCTCCTAACAGCGTTAACCTTGTTTGCTAGATGTCAAGTAATGGCAAGAGCCTTCTGTTTATAAAGGGAAGTCAGGTGTAAAACATAATACTGATCTCAAACCCTTTTGTATTCAGTTGCAAGCTTAGATTCACCTGTGGTTCTTTTCTTTATCTTCTTCTAACTCCATTCCTCTCTTTCCTTTTGAACTTCCCCCAAACATCTCTTGTAGTTGGATTTCAGATATTGATTGACCTGCGATAATCCACTGTTCTTTGGCTGCCATCCTTGACGACTAGATTTGAAAACTTCTTTAGAGGTTTCGATCCCTCAGGACACCATGAGTGTTGTATTCTTAGAGTGGTTTTTACTACATTTTTTGTAGAAGAAAAAGAATAACAAGAAATGCATTTGTTGGATTCCATGCGTTTTTCCTATAGTTGGTGAATAACATGTACTGTAATATTGATTTCTGTTTCATGGAGATTCATATCTTAAATCAATTGATGAAGTGTTTTACCCATGGGGTTTGAATCTTACGACGGATAATTTGTCCTCTATAAAGACAATGATAATAGGTTATATTCATATTTTCTTACTAAATAGGTTATATTCATATTTTCTTACTAACGTTGCTTTTTTTGGCAAAGAACAATTTTAAGGGAATGTCGTGTATAAGTAAGTTGTAGTGTAAAGCAACAATGTAGGACAGTTTGGAAGCTCAGCCATTCGTTATTTTACTTTTATTGCAATTCATATTTTTCGTTTCTGATGTTCTGACTCTAGATTGTTTATTCAGGTTTACCTCAATCAAAGATGAATATAATGAATAATCTTTCTTCAACTTTATGTAGAAGAGGGAATCTGCGAGAGCTGATTACCAATGTTTCCGTCTATAGTGGTCTTTCTGGTAGAATCCTGTCTATCATTTTAAGTTTTTGTGTTCATTTCTAGTATCAAAAATTAAATTTAAGGGTTTCGCTGATATCTACTTAACTTTTTAGATGTAGCTGCAGAAGGAGGACTAGCAAGTTTGATGGTCAGACGGTGGGCCACAAAAAAGGCTGCCGGATCGTCAAAGAATGGTCGTGATTCTAACCCCAAGAACTTGGGGGTGAAGAAATTTGGCGGGGAGGTAAGCATTACAAGTCGTCATGTTCATTTAATTCTTTTATGCCATCGATTTGTCGAACCTTGTCCCCTTATCTGATTTGTGATAAACTGATGATGAAGAATCGTCATGTGCAGAATTACACACGATGCATAAACAAAATCAGACAGTATAGCACTCGCTGTATTGTCTTAGTGTTGGACATGACTGTCCACGCGTTGGCATGGCCAAATTGTAGAATGTAGAGTGTTCATTTACTTAGATGTTTACTCATGATACTTTCAAATTGATTTTATGCAGAGAGTAATTCCTGGAAACATCATAGTACGTCAGCGAGGCACAAGATTTCATCCTGGAAACTATGTTGGAATCGGGAAGGATCACACCTTGTTTGCGCTGAAAGAAGGTAATGTTAAATTTGAGCGTCATAAGCTGAGTGGCCGTAAGTGGGTTCACATTGAGCCCAAAGATGGTCATGTACTTCACCCTGTCTATACCAATAATCCCAAAGAAGGTCATATTATCTACGCCGATAAAACCCCTGTTGTACTAGAGACAGCTAAGGCTTAGATGTTAACATTTGGAAAGCAACAATGAATTCATTAATCCCTGTTCCCATAGAGGATTTTGGGGCTGTTCATTGCCTTTTTACTCTTATTGTGAAATTTCAGGGTTTATTTTCTTCAGTTGGGTAATTTTAGGCTGGGCTTTTTGACTACTCTATGTTTGAGCTCTCTTTCTGTTTTTATTTTTTATTATTTGAGGATAGTCACAGAAACAGTTTCGTACTCTGAATTTTCCATCGGAATAGGAAAAGTATATATATATACTATTGTCGAGCATCTATGATTTAATCTCGTAACATCACTAGTAGGGACTCTGAGACCAGACATGATATAGGTTTAGATATTTACAGATTCTCTCTTCCCATGGCTTTGAAAGAATTCCAATCAGCAGCTAAGCATGGAAGAAGATGTAGGAAATGAACACTCGTTTGTTCTTTATACAATTAGAGCAAGGCTTAGGAAGAGCAGGGAAAAGAAGATTATTAGAGAGCTTCTATTTTATTTAATAAACCTCATTGATAGGAAGAGGCTTGCTATCTACAAGAATCCAGGTTGCTGGATAAGAAAATAATATACCCCTACTATGCAAGTGTCTGACTAAGTGTTCAACACTTGCACTTGAACAAATGAGATTAACAACAAATGAAGGAAAACACATGGAAAAGCCATCTACTTAGATTAGTTTTTTCAACTGAACGACCACAACACTGATATTATCTTTACTTCCTCTAGCCATTGAAACTTCAGCCAGAACTGCCGCAGCAAATGCAGCATTACTAGGATGACCCAATAGTGATGAGGATCTCCTTGCTACTTTACCTTTGAGACATTTCCTTGCTATTTGACAAGCCATCTTGTTTGACATAACATCCCATAAACCATCACTAGCTAATATCAGAAACTCATCGCTTTCGGTTCGTGAAAATATCCCGACCTCTGGGACGGATATTACATATGGTTTGAGGTAGCGATCTCCTGCGCAAAAAGAAAAATCAAAATTCGTATTAGCAGCTGCAGCATAGGAAACATCTTAGTTGTTTTTTTTATCTGAATGGGAGACAGGATGTAGCATTGCTCTAGTACCTATAGATCTAGAGGTAGCTAGTACCCCAAGAACACGAGAACCATCCCAATTGATAACCGTTCCTCCGGCTGCTTCAATCCTATCCCTCTCGTCTATCCTGTCAGGCTTTAAAGTCGTATGCCACAAATTACACTTAAAAATGTTTGAAACAGCGAAAAAACAAAAAACGCAGAAAAAAGAAAAAAAAACCACTACAAGGATTACCAAAGAAACTTTCAAATTTACGGAGTTTGAGTTACCTTGTGATCTTGGGAAAGCGGGTTCGGTAAGCCAGCACGAGATAAAACAGCCCTAGAATCACCACAATTAGCAACAATAATTTTATCTTTGCTGATCAAAGCAACCACAGCCGTTGATCCTATTGACTTTATGTTTTCATCTTCAACTTCTTTTCCGCTGACTACTTGTTCGTCCATCTTTAAAAAGCAACTCACCATAACATTCTCCCAGTCAATCTTATCAAGATTCGACGAACCCTGAATCTCATCCACAAGTATCTTGTGTAACTGCTCGCTGCATAGATTCGCCACAGCAGACCCACCATGTCCATCATACACAGCAAAGAAATCAAAATCATGATCACAAGGACGTTTACGATTTGATGAAGGTAGTAAACCTGGGATTACAGTAATAGCATCTTCCATTTCTCTTCTTCTACCACACACAGAGATGGAGCCATGTGATACTAATATCCCAACCGTCGGTATTGCTGGTACATCGTATTTCTTACTATGATGATCATGATCATGATCATCTTCTATTATATTCATTGAGACCATTAATTTCACTTCCTACCTGATGGTGATAAAACTCAAAACCCAAATATCATTTTCCTCCTTTTTATGGAACTCTCGGACTGTTAGTAAATTTGATATAAAGATTGAATTTGGTATAGACACGACCGAATAACACCTGAAAGAGAAAATATTCTGCATGTCATTCAATGGAGAGTTGACTGTTGAAGACTGAATATGGTAGAGACACGACAATGATTTTGGCAGGCGGTAATAAAGTGGAAGTTTGTCAATGTACGGCGACTTTGGCAGGGGGTAAAAAAGTGGAAGTTTGTCAATGTACGGCGAACTGGCTAGTAAAAACAAAAGCTAATAAAAACTTCGAGTCCTGTAAAAGCATGTTGATTCATTAACAAAACAAAGACCTGATCATGAAATGTGATTCATGTCAGAGGCACCCAAAAATGTACTATCAAAGTTTGCTCTTTAGTCTTTTCCATGTAATTTGTTTTGCATTTATCCGCTTGGCATGAGCTGTAAGATTTCCCGGCCTTGGAAATGCATGCAGCAGATTTGATAGGCTACCTACTAGGCAGCTTTAAATTTTAGCGGGGCGAGAATTCCTAGCCTACTGCCTTTACCAAGTAGGGGTGTTTCAAATCTGATATGGCTGGTTGGTTCTATGAAGGTCTGCTATATATTGTTTATCAGCGAAAATAAGAACAACATATAAATATAAGCAATGCAGTTTGGCTTTTGCCATCCAGAAGGTGTGAGGCTAAAATATCCGATCGCCACGTGTAAGCATCACAACAGGTGATCGCATGATAAAAGGGTGAGAAAGATACACAGAATGAGTGTCTATAAGGTGATTACACCAGAGCCAAGATATCCACCGCTTCATCTCATGAAGGACGCGTGTAAGATCTAGTCAAATCATACTAACGGCCACGTTAAAAGGAGAGCAGTGCATTTAATAAGAATCAGAAGAGGTGCGATACAACTGTAGACGGAGGTACATCGTGTCAGAAACTCGGATGAAGGGCGATGAATAGTGCTACTCAAAGAAGGAGCAACACGATGAGACCCGAAGAAGGAGCAACACGACATACCTCGAAGGGGAATAGTAAGGAGTCAGTCCGAGCGATAAAAAGATGTACCATATCGTTATCAATCCAGCACCTTATCATATATATCTATAGAAGTTTACTTTGATTATAAATGCCCGTCCATGTAGAAGGAAATTGACATGTAATCTTGAATGGTTCTACTCCAAAAAGAGATAAAAAGAAAAGTTGACAAAGAACGAGTTAGAAGTTTGAGAGATATTTGTAACTCATCAAAGGGTAAGACCCTCATAAATAAGCTATAGTTTCTTCATCGTGGATGTAGGTCTACAAGGCCAAACCATGTTACATAGTTGTGTTCTTACTTACTTTTGTGTTGTTTACATCTTGCCTTTACTTTGAATCTTGAGTTATTATGTTTATTAGTATTTAGATCTTCATGGGTGCGGTTAGCAAGAAATATGCAACTACATTTTGGCGCTAGAACCAAGGAGGTATAAAGATTTTTTCTACCTCCCTTAATTTTTTCCCCAAACCCTAAGTGAAAGTCCTTTCTTTTTTCGTTGATTTCTCTAAAACTTAGTAAGTTGATCTCGGACTCAACGACATCTATATGATTTCACGGCTGCAAAGTCCTGTATATCCTTCAAGAGTATTAGATCTAAAGCAATTGCTTGTTCTTCTCGATTTAAGCCTTTTAAAGTTGTTTTACCACCTTCCTAAAGACGCTCACGAGAGTTGATGGTTAGAACATCAGAAATGTCGCTGACTTCTTGCAAAAGTTCACAAAACCTCATCCATGATTGAGTTGGGAAGAGATCTAGCCAAGTAAACTTCGTAGAAGAAAAACATGCTATCACAGTTGAATAAGTGCTAAGGTTCAAGGCCTTTTGAAGAATTCTCTCCTTATAAAACTCATAACATCCTAAAATCCCTTTTAGAACCTTAGATCTAAACATGGAAGAAAGGTTAAAGAGTATATCATCAATCATTAACCATAAAAATGTTAAAAATCAAAATCTACATGCATTGAGAAATACTTCTAAGAATGGAAAAAAGTACTCAATCGTCAAAAACTGATTTCTACCCATTAAAGGTATGACGTGCTGGAGGAGGTAGTATACTCGAAAAGAGAGAAAAAGAAAAACCCTTTTTCCTGACACCAAAACTTTATCCAGTTGGCGAATGTTTTTCACATCATCTTCAAGTATTTACAAAACCTACTATTTTCTGAACTTAAAATCGTACAATACAGTCTGAACTCTGACTTTGGAACTTCATGTGACCTGCAAATCTAGGGTCCCACTTTTCAGAAGAAAAAACAAATTGAGTATTATTGCATCTTTCGCAGGAAAGACAATGGTGACGAGATGATCCGATCGCACGACCCTTGGAGTTGACGGTATGTCGTCAGGCGAGCTAGACACGATGGAACCAAGTGAGGTTCAGCCAAATACCATTTGTACAGGAGAAGGACCGCCCGATAACCCATCTCGTGAAGGACTAACAGATAATTCTGATTCCGACAAAAAAGCTGCCTCATCCGAGGATCGAGATGAAATTCATTTGACTCAGAATGGACGACTAATGAACCCAGTAGCTAACACTACGACGCAAAAGGAGATTTCCTCTAGACATGATAACAATACTGCCTCCCTCGAGGCCATCATGAAAACAAGGAAATATGAATGAAAAGGTTAGAACGACGAAACAAGAGATTAAAAATGAAGAATATGAGGTTAAGGCACCAGGTGAAAAACAAAGAGTTGTCTACTATCCCAAAGGAGGTCCCTGTAGAGGAGAACCCTCTAGAGAAAGTAGTTGACGGTGAGCATATCATTCTGCCCGATACCTCGAACGAAGCTATCGAGGATCAATTCCCACGAAGGAAAAAGGAGCTCCGAGACGATGCGAGTAGCCACTCGGAAGAGTCATCTGACATTAACCCCAGACACAAGCGTGTTGAAAAGCATAAGGAGGACGAAGTCCGAATCCATGACTAGTATAAAAGGACATCGGAAGGGAAATCCAGGCTAAAGGAGACGTCGAGGAGAGAGTTCAACCGAACTAAGTATGTGTTTCCCGACAAAAAATTCGACAAGGACTCGGGACGATCATGATATCGTTACCAGGAGGCTTATATCCCATCCGAATGGGACTCTCGCTGAAAAAAATCTAAACGAGGGATATCGATGATGCATTGCATGTGAGGCTAAATCGAGTCGAAATGATGTACAAAGAAGCAACCGGTAAAAAAGGAGGCCAGAAACGGGCAAAGGTCATGCAAGAAGCCGGACGGTCACCCCTGGTGGCGAGTCTATTAGCTAAACCGTTTCCAAGGAAATGCTCTCTCCCAAATTTCACAACGATCTTTAGTGGAACTGGCGATGCGATTATATGTCTATGATCCCATCGAATGAAATTAACACAATGGAGCCAATACGATGTCGTGGTGCGTAAGTTCTTTCCATCAAGTCTGAAAGAAGAAGCCTTGATGTGGTTTGAAAAAGAGGGGGTATAACAACCACACCCAATAATTCGTTTGACAATCTTTATGGAATAAACTCCAATATAATTCCAAGAGCACCAACTTAAAAGTGAGACTCAATCAAGAAATATATCAAAGAGCTTTATCTCTTTCTCAATACAATCAGAAAATAGAACATATAGAAACCAGTGAGCCTGATTGATATGAGAAATAACTTAGAAGGTTTCAAAGACCAATGCCATAGTGTCAATAAAGTTATATCCAACAAACGAAGTCGGATTTATCAACTTTGATTGAACTACGCACAACCCGTGATATTTCAATTATATAAACAAATATAGTGCGAAAAAGAAATAACACAGACACGCAAATGCAGAAAAACCCCGGGACCTAGTCCAGATTTGAATACCAAACTGTATTAAGCCGCTACAGACTCTATCTTACTACAAGTTAACTTCGGACTGGAATGTAGTTGATCCCTAACCAAGTCTCACACCGAGTAAGGTACAGTCGCGTTCCTTACGCATCTAGAACCACGTCGGATTCAGAACACTTGATTCCCTTAGCTGATCTCACCCACAACTAAGAGTTACTACGACCCAAAGTCGAAGACTTATAAACAAATCTGTCTCTCACAGATATGTCTATCCTTTATTCTGTTTATTCCGTTTTTTAATACAAAAATCAAGGTGAATAGGAATCAACTAATGATCCAGTTTTATACTCCCGATGAGCAGCCTAGAAATAGTAGTCACCGACAATAACCTAACTAATTAACATAAGAAGTTATTGCGGAATCACAAGAGGTTGAGACGAAGAACTGTTGTGATTACTTTTTATATCTTACCTATCGGAGACGAATCTCGAGTAAATCTTAGAACGGATAAAACTCAATACGATAGAACAAGTAAGATCAGAATACGTAACTACAGAGAAAATAGTTGGATCTGGCTTCATGAATCCCAAATGAAGTCTCAAGTGGTTAACCTAATAATGGTTTTGGAAAACCTAGTTTAAAGGAGAATCGACTCTAGTTTACAACTAGGACACACGGAAGTGTCGGGATTAGGTTTCCCAGATGCTAGAGTTCTCCCTAATATAGTCTTTCAAATCAGGGTTTCTTACAATCAAAGCTAAGATAGCTTAATAACAAAGCATTCAATATTCACCTTTAGATGAACTCCTCATTTAAGATTCAAGCTAAGTCTGCTTAGAAATTAAGCAATCAATCTCCATCGTTAGATGGTATTAGCTTGACACATACAAATGAAATATACTTATATTTAAATATGGATGAACCGTACCCAAACGTGTATACTCGGTTGGCTCAATAATAGTTAATCAAAGTTAGCCATATTAACACTTATAACTTAGCCATATTCATCTAACACTTCTAGATCAAATATGATGATCAATCAATCATGATAGATAATCAAATGAATCTAAATATGTTTCAGGAGAGTTGTTCAAATGTTCATCATCTTATATGAATATGTATATGAACCATATGAAGCAAAATCGGTTTGGTTAATAATTGTACAAAGTACTTATACAAGAACCAATTCATGAACATAATGCCACGGTTTGTAAACCTAGTTCACATACCTTAATACATTTAAGTTCCAGGGACTTTAGTCTGCAAACTGAGTTCGTAAACGAACCTGATTTCATGAGTATATGTATTTCATACTTACCAATTTTAGAACCTTACCACTGTGTTCGAAAACAGAGTATGCGGACAACAGTTCCGAACTTTGGCCTTGTCATGTCGTTCGCAAACAGAGTACGCAAACAACAGTTCTGGACTTAGCCTTGTTTAGACGTTCGCAAACAGAGTATCCAAACAACAGCTCCAGACCTTTTCACAGGTAAATTCGTTCGCAAACATAGTTCGCAAACAAGGGCTCCGTAACTGAACTAGAACTTCACAGTGCACATACAAAGTATACATACTGTGTTATATCCAGGCATTGGTAGTCATTCTAAATTCCCATTTAATCATTAAAACGTCCTTAGAAGCCAACAATGATAATCTTAATTACACATACCACTAGCTTCAAGTAATTTTCAAGTGATTAATCGATCAATACGAAACTTCCCAAGTTAACATCAAATGATTGTCTCACACAAATCATGTAAGATGTTCGCAAACAAGTTCACAAACGAATCCTGAGTTCATGAGTATGAAAATCACACTTTACCGACTTTAGAACATAACCGCTCTGTTCGCAAACTGAGTACGCGAACAACAGTTCCAGACTTTGGCTTTGTCCACCCGTTCGCAAACAGCGTACGTGAACAGGAGTTCCATACTTGGCCTTGTCTAGCCCATTCGCAAACAGCGCACGCGAACACAAGTTTCGGACCTTTTCACAGGTAAACCAGTTCACAGATAGAGTTCGCGAACAATAGTTCCGGGACCTGAACTAGACTTGCACAGTTAGTATACAACCTGTATTATATCCAGACATGGTAGTTATAAAACTCTCATTTAATCATTGAAACATCCTTGAAAGACAACAATGGTAATCTTACACATACTACTAGCTTCAAGTAATTTTCAAGTAATTAATCGATCAACACAAAACTTTCCAAGTTGACATCAAATGATTGTCTCACACAAATCGTATAAGATGTTTCAAGGTAATTTTCACATGATCATCTTTTGACTTAATATTAGTTTCCAACAAATAAATTGTCGCCAACTAAACTCGTCAAGAATACGATGAACTTAGCTAAAGCTAAAAGCTTTCAACACATATTTGGAGAAATAGATAAGCGACGTAAACTCGGATCAAGATATTAAACCTGTATAATGTAAAAGTCTATATAGATATATGACTTAGTCTCATTAGAAGATAAAATAGAATAGACTTATGAGTAATAGATACGTTTTAGTCTCCACATACCTTTTGTTGATGAAGTTTCTCCAAGCTCTTCAGTAGATCTTGTTCTTCAATTGGTGAACGTCGTGAAGTCTAAAGCTCAACTACACACTTCTATCCTAATCCGAGACATAGCTATAAGTAGACTAAAAATCAAGTATATAGGTTTGATCAACTAAACTTGACAAACAAGCTTGAGATAGCAACGCTTGCGAGTTCGACCGAGCTGTGCTCTAACAATCTCCCTCTTTGTCAATTTTAGTGACAAAACTATCAAAACATATGGATTACAAAATAAATAAACTTTGTAGCTTCTGATACATCATGCTTGATTTCCTTGGCTCTTCCATTTCCTTGAATTCTTTGTTACTTCAAGTTCTCTATCGACTATGAATGTGTTCAACTCAGCATCATTGTTGTTGAAAATCCGTAGCCATAACAATATGAAAACGAAGGTTCTCCAACATTGTTATACAATGTCATAGTATTATTATATAGAATCAAAGTCCAATTGCATCACAACTTTGAAATAATATTATGGTGATATGTATCACTCCCCCTTAGTCAATACTTCCATCTTATAATGAAAACCACTCCCCCTTACATAATGGTTTACGTATGTAGTGTGAACTACCAAATAGTTCTCCCCCTTTTTGTCAATATAAATTGGAAAAGGTACGAAAACTATGAGATCATAATGAAATTCTCAAAAGATAATTCATGACTAAAAGAGAACATATCAACTTTGTTTCGATGATTTCACATAGTCGAAACTTAGTGTATTCATCAAGGAGTTTATAAAGATACAAGTTAACTCCTTCAAAATTCCACAACCGCTCTCCCCACATAGATATGGCAATTAAGCAAAAGTTCATTTAAGAACTCTCCCCCATTTGATGTCATTCCAAAGAGAACAACATGAGTGACCTTAGTTTATGAGAAAAGAATGATTTCTTTATACGTTAACAAATCACATGGATTTGTATCCAGAAACTCGAATAAATTAACCACGAGAAGAACTTATTGATTAATTTAATCGGAAAAACTCAACATATGAAAACTTATGGAGCCATACAATACTTTCACATAAAAGTGGATCAGGTAAAGATCAATATAGCCGGATTTTCTCAAAAAATTCATTCTATCTTTTATCAATATTTGCATAAAGACATAATAGACTTAACTTTTGAGCATATATGAGATAACCACAGTTCACGGAAGTAAATGCATATATATATATATATCTCATAAGACATTTGCAATATATAAAACCAATAAGGTTAAATACTGAAAGATCATCTTCCAAATAACTTAGAATTCAAATAAATAAATCCAAAAACATTGCAAGATCAAAAACGTTGGAAATAGGTATGTGTAATCACAATAATTGCTATTCCAAACCCTAGTTATCCTTCTTAAAAATAAGAATAAATTCTCATAAGAAGTTTCCTAGACAAAATAAGTTCAGAATTCTTTGATAACTCCATACCTCTCCATGACTCCATCATAAAAGGTATCGTTGATATCCTTGATTCTTTTGATCGTGGAAACTCCATGTTCATGAGTTAGAACATTCACCTTTCGATCAACAATGCGAGCAAGTTGTCTTGCCTTGATGAAGTCAGAGATGAGCATCTTCTGGTTCTGTATCAAGATTTTTTGATTTTCAAGGATTTTGGTCTGGCCATCAATTAGATGATTTATTTGCAATTGAAGGTTTGCAAATTCGACTTTTGAGTCATTCTGATAATGAATTAAATCCTTGATAGATTCAGCAATCCAAGAGTTGTACTCTTTTCTTGCAATCATCTTTTTCAAAACAAGTTCTTGAACCGAGCTGCAACCTTTGATGTCTTCTTCCATGTCAAGATTGACCACTTCCTGAGATCTTGAAAAGTTCTCCATGTATTTTTTTTTGATAGTGATGGATATGAACAAATATATGGTGTAAATATATATTCGAGAACAAGAGAAATAGAGTAGATCCCTTGTCAAAGAAACCCTATATAAACTCTCAGGAATAAGAGTACACGGTCGTTTGCGGACCATTTTAAGAAAGTTTAATGGGTCGGAGAAGATCCAAAATAAGGAAATACAATATCTGTTCTCAGACATATCACAGTGTTAGAGCATAGCTCGGTTAACCTCGCATGCGTTGCTATCTCAAGCATGTTTGTTAGTGTTAGTGATAAAAACTATAAGTCTTGATTTCTGGCCTACATAGCTAAGTCTCGGACTAGGATAGAAAAGTGTAGTTGAGCTCAAGGACTTCATGGAGATTCATCATACAACGACGAAGATCTATACAAGGAACCGTGGAACTTCATCAACAAAAAGGTATGTGGAGACTTGAACTTATCTATCACTCAAAAGTCCATCTCTTCTATCTCCTACTTCTTATGAGACAAAAGTCGTATGCTATATAGACTAGATCATACACATTTGATATTTCGAGTCGAGTATATCTCGCCTATCTATATCTCGAAATCATGTGTTGGTAAAGCGTTTCGCTTTGATCAAGTTTATCTTCACCTAGTGAAGAAAGTCATGAAAAGTTTCAATCACTTTGAGAATTGCTCTGACGTGAATCGGTCTGTGAGTAACGGCTACATAGCGTCCTATGAGAATGTATCAATGATTGAAATTAGAGTTTAGATTACATAACCATGTATTCCTTGAACCAAAGTTTTCGAACTTTGTTGATCAAGAGAAATCGGGAGGATTGTGGAATTAGCTTGCCAAGTCCGCGAACCCAGTCCGCGAACTGACGGAAGCTCTCGTCCGAGAATTTCTGCTGGATTTTCCAAAACTCGTTTGTATGCTAAGTCCGCGAACTCAGTCCGCGAACTCAGTCCTCGAACCCAGTCCGCGAACTGGCGGAAGTTCTCTTTCTGAGAATTTCTGCTGAGTTTGGAAAACTCAACCGATTAACTTAAGTCCGCGAACTTGTTTGTGAAATTAAGAGGTTATGATCTAAAGATGTTCTATGAACATGAAACTTAAATTACTAAGGAATTCTTTATGCAAATCGTGGCTATAAAGTTCATGAGCCGATTCAATCGAATCGAATCATCTTTGTTTCAATTGTGTCTTGTGTAGTTACATAAGATCTCATAGCAATTGAACAACTCTTTAACTAGTTCATTTGAGTCAATTTAACTAGTTATGGTGGAGAAGAACAAGGTTAATATGAAATGCTCATATGGTTGACCTTTTTGGGTTACTATGCTGAACCAACATACACGTACATGTTTGGGCATGGTTTTCACGAACCCAGTAAACGTTTACCAAAATGTGTATGACAAGCTAGGTTTTTCGATCTAATGGTTGAGAAATATTAGCTTGAATCTAAATCAGGTTTTCATCTAACGGTGAATAAAGATTGCTTTGTAACTAAGGCAAAACCCTTATTTGAAGGATATATAAAGGAGACATCTAGCATTGTGCAAAACTAATCCCCACACGTCTGTGTGCTACTAGTGCGCCCGCTAGAGACGATCTCCATTAACCTTTGATTTTCTTCTCTAAAATCAGGTTAACGACTTAAAGACTTCCTTGGGATTGTGAAGCCAGGCCGATACTACTTTATCGTAGTTGTGTGATCTGATCTTGCATCTTATATCGTACGAGTACAATCGATTGATTGACTTGAGATCGTGAGAGTTCTTTGATAGGCAAGATAAAGAAGTCACAAACATCTTCGTCTCACTTTTTGTGATTCCTCGACAAACCGCCTGTGTAGTCAGGAAGGATTGTAGAGAGGTGATTGATTAATCTAGGTTGTTCTTCGGGAATATAAGACCGTATTATCAATTGGTTCCTGTTCACCTTGATTTTATATCTAAATACGGAACAAAACCTAGGGTTTATCTGTGGGAGACAGATTTATCCTTTGATAGACTTTTCTGTGTGAGACACATCTGTTTATTATCAAGTCTGTGATTTTGGGTTGCAACAACTCTTGGTTGTGGGTGAGATCAGCTAAGGGAATCAAGTGCGCAGTATCCTGCTGGGATCAGAGGCGTAGGAGTGCAACTGTACCTTGGATCGGTGGGAGACTGACTGGGGTTCAACTATAATCCAGTCCGAAGTTAGTTTGCAGTAGGCTAGTGTCTGTAGCGGCTTAATACAGCGTGTATTCAATCTGGACTAGGTCCCGGGGTTTTTCTGCATTTGCGGTTTCCTCGTTAACAAAATTTCTGGTGTCTGTGTTATTTCTTTTCCGCATTATATTTTATATAATTGAAATAATACAGGTTGTGCGTTAAGATCATCAACTTCTCTAATCCAATTTTTGGTTGTTGATTGTAGTTGATTGATCCTTGGATATTGGTCTTTGGTACCGTCCAAGTTATCTCTTTTTGATAAAGACTCGCAAATTTCTATTTGCTTGAGTAAAGATAAAATCGAGAGATTGGGATATAGACTCTTTGATATATCTTTTTATTGATTGAGTCTGACTGTCTAGTTGATTCTCATAAAAAGTATATTGGAGTTTGTCCATACATATTGCTAAGCGAAATTTTGGGTGGTGTTGTTAGACCCCCGCTTTTTCACATAGATCTTCATAGCTCGATAATTGGAAGATTTACTTTAAATTAGAACACATGAAAAAAATCAACAAGATACGTCAGTTACTAGGAGTCAAGATATGACTCAACATTCACATGATGAAGAAGAAAATTTTATTTCAAAGATAAAAACACAATATCAGACGATATTATACAACAAACTTGAGTATCCCACAAATACCATCCTTGCAACTCGTAAGTTAGTTTCAAGGATGATTTTACCTAGAGACTAGGTAACAGAGTGAGATGTAATCCCACTACATATATTGAGGGAAGAATTGTAAATACCTACTGAGTGTTTGTATCGTGTATTCCTTTCCTTCCTTCGATTATATCTAATTCCATAGGATTTAGACATTGACCTTTTAGAACCTCCATCTAAAGGATTTTTCTGAGGATTATGTCTAGGACCTCTTGAGATCCGTTCTAGAGAATAAGGATCACCAGAATCCCATCTCCTAGATGTGTGGGTAAAATACCCGACAGATGTAGGATCCAAATATCGCACAATAATAAGATCTCGCGAGAATGTAGGGAAGCTTGCGAGAGAACGTAGCATGTGTGCAAATTAAGATCCAACGTGAGCCTGCGAGAACATCGCAGGGTGATTCAAAAATTAGGGGAAATGTCAGTTGTATCCCAACAAATATGAGCTGTCATCCACTATGTAAATATCTATATAAAGAGAAAGGTAGGAGAGAGAAGAGTAATTGGTATTATTATTATCTTTTTATTCTTCCCCAAAAACCAGAGAGAGAGAGAGAGCTCCAAATACTCATTAATGGAGTCTCAATTGTAATCACAACAATCATAGTGAAACCTAACTCCGTGGATGTAAATCAAATTGATCGAACCACGTAAATCTTGTGTCTTATTTTCTATTTTCATTATTTTTATCTTTATTTTCATACCAAATAAGTTTAGATATAGAAATCATAGTCATGATAATACAAGGGGTGTGTTGTAGGATTTCCTGCAACTACATAATTGCGCTAGAAACAGGGAACGAGTAAAGGATTTATCCTTCCTATAACTTGTTGATTCAAGAAATTTTCATGAAGATTAGTTACTGTTCATATTTTTCTAGATCTACAAAATTTAGGTTCAAAAATGAAAATTTTATGGAAGAAATCACACTTTCCGGGAGTAAACATCATCAACAATTCAAAAACATGAAAAGAGTGAGATAAAAAATTAGTTTTTGTGGTGAAATTTAAGGAGAAAATGGAAGTTTCAGTGGAAGATTTTCATGTTCTGGAGAAGAAGGCAAATGTGAAAGAAGTTAAGGAAGGACGAAGAAAAGATAAGAGGCAGATGCTGCAATATCTATCACAAACAGAAATTCGCACAGATGGTTTGAGCTGGAGCGAGTAAGCGATAGGTCACAGGTTCGAATTTCGCAGAGACACATATTTTTCATTTTCTTCTCATTTGCATGGGAGAATAAAAGAATAAGAGAAAAACATTGTGCGTTTATTTCGCAAAGAGATTCTTGAACAGTTGGTCAAGAGAACAATATGTACGTTCGTGGTCCCAAGTTCGAACTTCCCTGCGATCATAGTTTTCTTGTTTTTACAGATAGCGAAAAAATGAATAATTTCGCAATATTGTTTCATTAGTTCGCAAACAAGAGGTAGCACAGTTGGTCAAGCTTCGCTAGAGTGAGTTGTAAGACTCGAGTTTGAATCCCTCATCAAGCTTAATTTTTCGCACATTTTTGAAATCCTAAAGGCGAAGAAATGGAATAAAGTACAGCATTGTGTGTTTCTTTGGTAAGCAACAAGTAGCGCAGATGGTCAGAGAAGGAGTGTGCAAACTAGAAGACATGGGTTCGATTCTCCCTGCGACCAAATAATTTTTGCTTCGCAAATATTCATTTCGCAGAGTTGATATTTGATTACTTCGCACAGTCTTTGATTATTTCGCAAGAGAGGGTTAGCACAGTTGGTCAGAGGCATGAATGCAAGCAACAGGTCGCGGGATCAATTCTTGCTTCTCGCATGTTTATTTTTATTATGCGAAATTTATACATAATTGCCTCTTACACAGTTGGAATTTGATTACTTCGCAAGAACTTTGATTATTTCGCAAAAGAGGCTTAGCACAGTTGGTATGGTGCGAGAAAATCCAAGAAGTAGATCAAGGGTTCAAGTCTCACTTCTCACACTTCTTTTTGCTGCGCGAAATTCATACATTTCAAGGCATTTATTCACTTCTTTGACAACAACAACGACTCACATGAAAGATAAGTACCACTTCCTTAAAAATTTTACTTTATACTAAGAACGAATAAAAAGGTTTTTGATTTGATTTACAAAAAAGCGATTCAATCGCACGATTACAAAGATTACTAAGATTTCAAGATTACAAAGACTTCAAAATTACAAAGATTGCGAGATTTCAAAATTACAGAAAACTGAGAAAATTTAATTTATATGTTTCTCTAGAATATTTCTTTTACAGAGAATAAAAATATTTTTGATTTGATTTACAAAATGCGAAACAATCGCAGAATTACAAAGATTTCACAATTACAAAGATTTCAGAATTATAATGTATTAGAACTTCTCTTGAATATTTACTTTGCTTCAAATGATATGATATTATGAGAATGAAAGAATAAAAGAACAAAGAAACGCGAAAATTTCGCAAGAGACAATCTAAGATCCATAAAAATCTCAGATTAGAATGGGGCGAACCTTTATGGCTTACACCCTAGTTCGCGAATAAAATTTCGCAAGAGGCAAATGTAAGACCTAAAGTACGTCATAGAAGGGGGTACCTGTAGCATGACTCAAGGAAAAGGTTACACCGCCCTTGGAACCTGAGTCATGGAGATTTGGGGTCAATAAAGCCCATCCGGGAGAGGCACCTTGGATTCTCATCCTAAGCATATGACTTAGGTTGGGCGACTAAGGTAATAAGGACTCTCCCAAGGATTGCATAATATGATCAAGGCGCCGAGGTACACGGTTGAGTCAAGAGTGTCAGGGGCGTTTGAAGCGTCCTTGCCATTCTTGACAAGTCTTGGCTTATATTGCACTCGGCCCGAAGAAAACCCCACTTAGGGTGCAGTCTCGTAACCATAAGACCTATAGGTAAAAGGGATAAGAGGCTGCGAAAACAACTGGTTGTTGTTAAGACCGGATGGGAGGAGCTAACCTTGTATGGTAGAAGTACGCCTCCTTGAAGGGGAAACCAGGGGGGAGATAAGGGCGGAACCCTCCATTAGGGAGCTGATAAGTGTCTTAAGACGCAAATGTCATGAGGCTTTTTACTCGCAAGGGTATTAAGGCTTGTCATATTTGTGCAACAATCCTGAAGAGGCAATAATACTAGAAAAAAGATAAGACGAGATCAATGGGTCATTACATGAAAGTGTGAAGACGTCCTGCGATTTCATCGCAAGACGACAATGTCATGGGGCTTTATTTTCGCAAGAATATTTAGGCCTGTCATATTGTCGCAACAATCCTGAAGAGGCAATAGTGCAAAAGAAAAAGTTAAGGCAAGATCAATGGGTTTTTGCATGAAAGTGCAAAGACGTCCTGCGATTGTCGCAATGACAAGAGGTGGCAAAATAAGACCTTTAACTAGGAAGGCAAAATAAGACCACATAAGAAAATGAGTAAGCAAGTAAGCTTGCGAGAATGAATATATGTAAGCAAACAAGCTTGCGAATATGTACATGGAAATGAAACTGAGGCAGTGAAAATGCCGCAGACTTGATATTATGATCATACTGTTATGAGATACTAATAGTGCAGGAAAAAGGAAAGATGAAACACAAGTAAGAACTTGTGAGGAACAATAACTACACGAAGAGGAATGCATACACTAAAGAAAAAGCCAGAGAAATGGAGAATGAAGGAAATTTAAAGCTACATCAATTTTAGCGTGCAAAATGAGATAAGTAACACAAACATTATCTATACATTGCAATAGATAAGCATTCTCATCATACAAACATCATATTCGCATCATAAAAGCATTGCATAAGCATTTCATAGCATAAACATCACATACACATTTCATAACATAATCATCACATAAGCATTTTATTCGCACAAGTACTTTACAAAACTGTACGGAATAATATTGCAGAATTTCGCAATAATATCGCAAAATTTCGCAGATTATTCAGAATTTCGCAGAATTATTCAGAATTTCGCAGAATTTTTCAGAATTTCAGGATTATTCAGAATTTCGCAGAATGTGTCAGAATTTCGTAAGATTATTCAGAGTTTCGTAGGATTATTCATAATGTGTCAGAATTTCGCAGAATGTGATTATTTCGTAGAATATGATTATTCCGAACGATATGATCATTTCGCTCAATTATTTCGCACAATTATAAGCAACTTGAAGAGATTATACTATCGCATGAGCACAAAACATGAGACAGAGGAAAGATGAGAATGAAGAAACAATTCGCACATTCAACATTTTCTCAAAGATTCTATCTCATAGATAAAGAACAGAGGCAACTATGGATTACCAATAAAACATTTTATGTTCTTTATCTTCTCGGAAAGAATCACCAAAAATGGAGTAATAATTTCGCATGAATATAGGCAATACTTATTATTCTCATTCAAGGACGAATACTTCTTACATTTCAAGAATTGAATATTTCTTATACTTCATCAAGGATACTTCATGCTTCTTATACTTCTTCAAGGATACTTCATACTTCGCATACTTCAAAAGATGATACTTCTTATTTACTTCGCAACATTCCGGAACTTCACAACAGAATAGAGGCAAGTACGTACTTTTCAAATCCAGTATTTTTTCCCTCGTTCCTTCATCAACAAAGATTAAAGACTACTCCAACAACTTCAACAAGACGGATTTTTCCTTAAAGATTGCTCTTCAAGCAATATTCAAGAAAAAAGAGGCAAGATGTAGGATCCAAATATCGCACAATAATAAGATCTCGCGAGAATGTAGGGAAGCTTGCGAGAGAACGTAGCATGTGTGCAAATTAAGATCCAACGTGAGCCTGCGAGAACATCGCAGGGTGATTCCGAAATTAGGGGAAATGTTAGCTGTATCCCACTACATATGAGCTGTCATCCACTATGTAAATATCTATATAAAGATAAAGGTAGGAGAGAGAAGAGTAACTGGTATTATTATTATCTTTTTATTCTTCCCCAAAAACCAGAGAGAGAGCTCCAAATACTCATTAATGGATTCTCAATTGTAATCCGTATGTAATCACAAACAATCATAGTGAAACCTAACTCCGTGGATGTAGATCAAATTGATCGAACCACGTAAATCTTGTGTCTTATTTTATATTTTCATTATTTTTATCTTTATTTTCATATCAAATAAGTTTAGATCTAGAAATCATAGTCATGATAATACAAGGGGTGTGTTGTAGGATTTCCTGCAACAATTCGCACATTCAACATTTTCTCAAAGATTCTATCTCATAGATAAAGAACAGAGGCAACTATGGATTACCAAGAAAACATTTTATGTTCTTTATCTTCTCGGAAAGAATCACCAAAAATGGAGTAATAATTTCGCATGAATATAGGCAATACTTATTATTCTCATTCAAGGACGGATACTTCTTACATTTCGAGAATTGAATATTTCTTATACTTCATCAAGGATACTTCATGCTTCTTATACTTCTTCAAGGATACTTCATACTTCACATACTTCAAAAGATGATACTTCTTATTTACTTCGCAACATTCCGGAACTTCACAAAAGAATAGAGGCAAGTACGTACTTTTCAAATCCAGTATTTTTTCGCTCGTTCCTTCATCAACAAAGATTAAAGATTACTCCAACAACTTCAACAAGACGGATTTTTCCTTAAAGATTGCTCTTCAAGCAATATTAAAGAAAAAAGAGGAAAGATGTAGGATCCAAATATCGCACAATAATAAGATCTCGCGAGAATGTAGGGAAGCTTGCGAGAGAACGTAGCATGTGTGCAAATTAAGATCCAACGTGAGCCTGCGAGAACATCGCAGGGTGATTCCGAAATTAAGGGA
Source organism: Papaver somniferum (assembly GCF_003573695.1). Classification (NCBI taxonomy): domain Eukaryota; kingdom Viridiplantae; phylum Streptophyta; class Magnoliopsida; order Ranunculales; family Papaveraceae; genus Papaver; species Papaver somniferum. The sequence continues at coordinate 142,048,096 of NC_039367.1, forward strand.
AATGTTAGCTGTATCCCACTACATATGAGCTGTCATCCACTATGTAAATATCTATATAAAGATAAAGGTAGGAGAGAGAAGAGTAACTGGTATTATTATTATCTTTTTATTCTTCCCCAAAAACCAGAGAGAGAGAGCTCCAAATACTCATTAATGGATTCTCAATTGTAATCCGTATGTAATCACAAACAATCATAGTGAAACCTAACTCCGTGGATGTAGATCAAATTGATCGAACCACGTAAATCTTGTGTCTTATTTTATATTTTCATTATTTTTATCTTTATTTTCATATCAAATAAGTTTAGATCTAGAAATCATAGTCATGATAATACAAGGGGTGTGTTGTAGGATTTCCTGCAACAATTCGCACATTCAACATTTTCTCAAAGATTCTATCTCATAGATAAAGAACAGAGGCAACTATGGATTACCAAGAAAACATTTTATGTTCTTTATCTTCTCGGAAAGAATCACCAAAAATGGAGTAATAATTTCGCATGAATATAGGCAATACTTATTATTCTCATTCAAGGACGGATACTTCTTACATTTCGAGAATTGAATATTTCTTATACTTCATCAAGGATACTTCATGCTTCTTATACTTCTTCAAGGATACTTCATACTTCGCATACTTCAAAAGATGATACTTCTTATTTACTTCGCAACATTCCGGAACTTCACAAAAGAATAGAGGCAAGTACGTACTTTTCAAATCCAGTATTTTTTCGCTCGTTCCTTCATCAACAAAGATTAAAGATTACTCCAACAACTTCAACAAGACGGATTTTTCCTTAAAGATTGCTCTTCAAGCAATATTAAAGAAAAAAGAGGAAAGATGTAGGATCCAAATATCGCACAATAATAAGATCTCGCGAGAATGTAGGGAAGCTTGCGAGAGAACGTAGCATGTGTGCAAATTAAGATCCAACGTGAGCCTGCGAGAACATCGCAGGGTGATTCCGAAATTAGGGGAAATGTTAGCTGTATCCCACTACATATGAGCTGTCATCCACTATGTAAATATCTATATAAAGATAAAGGTAGGAGAGAGAAGAGTAACTGGTATTATTATTATCTTTTTATTCTTCCCCAAAAACCAGAGAGAGAGAGCTCCAAATACTCATTAATGGATTCTCAATTGTAATCCGTATGTAATCACAAACAATCATAGTGAAACCTAACTCCGTGGATGTAGATCAAATTGATCGAACCACGTAAATCTTGTGTCTTATTTTATATTTTCATTATTTTTATCTTTATTTTCATATCAAATAAGTTTAGATCTAGAAATCATAGTCATGATAATACAAGGGGTGTGTTGTAGGATTTCCTGCAACAATTCGCACATTCAACATTTTCTCAAAGATTCTATCTCATAGATAAAGAACAGAGGCAACTATGGATTACCAAGAAAACATTTTATGTTCTTTATCTTCTCGGAAAGAATCACCAAAAATGGAGTAATAATTTCGCATGAATATAGGCAATACTTATTATTCTCATTCAAGGACGGATACTTCTTACATTTCGAGAATTGAATATTTCTTATACTTCATCAAGGATACTTCATGCTTCTTATACTTCTTCAAGGATACTTCATACTTCACATACTTCAAAAGATGATACTTCTTATTTACTTCGCAACATTCCGGAACTTCACAAAAGAATAGAGGCAAGTACGTACTTTTCAAATCCAGTATTTTTTCGCTCGTTCCTTCATCAACAAAGATTAAAGATTACTCCAACAACTTCAACAAGACGGATTTTTCCTTAAAGATTGCTCTTCAAGCAATATTAAAGAAAAAAGAGGAAAGATGTAGGATCCAAATATCGCACAATAATAAGATCTCGCGAGAATGTAGGGAAGCTTGCGAGAGAACGTAGCATGTGTGCAAATTAAGATCCAACGTGAGCCTGCGAGAACATCGCAGGGTGATTCCGAAATTAAGGGAAATGTTAGCTGTATCCCACTACATATGAGCTGTCATCCACTATGTAAATATCTATATAAAGATAAAGGTAGGAGAGAGAAGAGTAACTGGTATTATTATTATCTTTTTATTCTTCCCCAAAAACCAGAGAGAGAGAGCTCCAAATACTCATTAATGGATTCTCAATTGTAATCCGTATGTAATCACAAACAATCATAGTGAAACCTAACTCCGTGGATGTAGATCAAATTGATCGAACCACGTAAATCTTGTGTCTTATTTTATATTTTCATTATTTTTATCTTTATTTTCATATCAAATAAGTTTAGATCTAGAAATCATAGTCATGATAATACAAGGGGTGTGTTGTAGGATTTCCTGCAACAATTCGCACATTCAACATTTTCTCAAAGATTCTATCTCATAGATAAAGAACAGAGGCAACTATGGATTACCAAGAAAACATTTTATGTTCTTTATCTTCTCGGAAAGAATCACCAAAAATGGAGTAATAATTTCGCATGAATATAGGCAATACTTATTATTCTCATTCAAGGACGGATACTTCTTACATTTCGAGAATTGAATATTTCTTATACTTCATCAAGGATACTTCATGCTTCTTATACTTCTTCAAGGATACTTCATACTTCGCATACTTCAAAAGATGATACTTCTTATTTACTTCGCAACATTCCGGAACTTCACAAAAGAATAGAGGCAAGTACGTACTTTTCAAATCCAGTATTTTTTCGCTCGTTCCTTCATCAACAAAGATTAAAGATTACTCCAACAACTTCAACAAGACGGATTTTTCCTTAAAGATTGCTCTTCAAGCAATATTAAAGAAAAAAGAGGAAAGATGTAGGATCCAAATATCGCACAATAATAAGATCTCGCGAGAATGTAGGGAAGCTTGCGAGAGAACGTAGCATGTGTGCAAATTAAGATCCAACGTGAGCCTGCGAGAACATCGCAGGGTGATTCCGAAATTAGGGGAAATGTTAGCTGTATCCCACCACATATGAGCTGTCATCCACTATGTAAATATCTATATAAAGAGAAAGGTATGAGAGAGAAGAGTAACTTGTATTATTATCTTTTTATTCTTCCCCAAAAACCAGAAAGAGAGAGCTCCAAATACTCATTAATGGAGTCTCAATTGTAATCCATATGTAATTACAAATAATCATAGTGAAACCTAACTCCGTGGATGTATATCAAATTGATCGAACCACGTAAATCTTGTGTCTTATTTTCTATTTTCATTATTTTTATCTTTATTTTCATATGAAATAAGTTTATATCTAGAAATCATAGTCATGATAATACAAGGGGTGTGTTGTAGGATTTCCTACAACTACAACAGCCACGTGTCAGCATCTCAAGGGATGAATACGTGACAGGATGATAAGGTAGGAGCACCGAATCATCCTCTAAAAAGGAGAAATTGTCTCAGTCGAGGCAACTACACGAGCATCACATGAATGACGCGTGTAAGTAAAGGTCTAATCTGCTCAGACGGTCAAGTCTAAAAAGCAGGACCGCATTTAATGAAGGATAAGAACAAGACGTGGGCAGATCTGCATCGTGATGGAAGACTCAGACGATCTATACTACTACCCAGAGGTGATAGAGCACGAGGTTATCCATACAAGAGAAGCACGAGGCGAAGGAGAGCGAAACTACTCGGAGGAAGAACCAGACTAGCCATCACGAGGGATAGTATAGAGCCAGTCCGAGGAAGCCAGGACGATGGAAGAAAGCTCACTGAACTCGGACGATCAGACCACCACGAGTTTATTTTTCCTATAAATACCTGTCCATGTCGAAGGAGATGGAAAACTTATGTAATCTTAGATGGTCTTTCTACAGAGAGTTCCTGAGAGAGATATAGATAGAGAGAAAGTGAGAAATCTAGAAGAGATTTGTAACTCTTTCAAGGGTAAGACCTTATAATCAATAAGATAACATCTTCTTTTCCGTGGACATAGGTCTTCATGGCCGAACCACGTTATATGCTTCTGTCAATCTTTACATTTCATGCTCTTTACATCTTGTTCATAGTTGAATCTTGTATGTTTTAGTAGTTTTTAGTATTTCATTTCACTTGGATGTAGTCATCAGAAAAGATGCAACTACATTTTGGCGCTAGAAACAGGGAGGTATGAAGATCTAATCTACCTCCCTAATAACAGCTTTATATTGTTTTCATAATCTCCATCAGAAAAGTGTTTTTCACACTACAAAGTAGATTTCTGTTGAGATGAATGAGTAGAGATCGGACTCAAACATGATCTTCATGATCTGAGAAGTCCAGAAGAACCTCAAGATTAACAGATCAGCATTTTTTACTGATTTTCTTTAAGATTTCTTGTTATTTCAAAGATTTTTTATACCTTCCTCAAGGAGCTCAAGAGAGTTTCAGATCCGAGTAAAAATGAAGTTTCAAAGACTTCGGTGCTCAAACGATCTCCTCCATGAGAGAGCCGGGAAGAAGTACTAGTCAGTAAACTACATAAGGGAGATATCACCTTATGAGAGTTGAAAAGACAAATTTCATGATGTTTTTCATCAAACTCAACAAAGTCCAAGATCTCCTTCTTAAGAACCTAAATCTAAGTCAAGGGGAAGGATTAACGAGTACATAATCATTCATCAAACCCAAAGTTTGTTCAAAATCAAAAGCTAAAAGATGATGAGAAATAATTCCTAGAATGGGAAAATATGCTCAATCGTCATAATTTGATTTTTTTCCCTAAAAAGGTATAACGTGTTGAAAGAGGTATTTCTCTTGAAAAGAGAGAACTGATAAAACACCTTTTCTTCATCATTAACCACTCGTGCAAAGAGGGAATGTTTTGACATTTTCACATGTCTCCAAAATATACTGCAAAGTCTTCCTGTATTAAATTGATCAGTCTGAACTATGACTTAGTAATTGCACGTGACCTGCAAACCTAGGGTCCCACTTTTCTGAAGAAAAGGAAAATTAAGTGTTATTGCATATATTGCAGGGAAGGTAATGGTGACGCGACGATCTACTCGCAGGATCCAAGGAGAAAACGGTGGATCCCAATCAGAAGGACTCGACGATATGGATCCAGGCGAGGCCCTGATGAATGGCGAAGTCCCAGGAGAGGGACAACCCGATGACCAGTATCGGGAAGGACTAACTGATAATTCTAGCTCCGAAGGAGAAGGAAACCCCTTCGAGATGCATGATGACGTCCATCTGACTCAACCAGGAGGGTTGAATCGTTTGCCAAGGCAAACAACGAACAATGAGGCCAAGAAGGGCAACCCTTCAGACCTCGGCGATGCCAACGCTACCATCGTGGCCATCCTGAAATCCCAAGAAGCTCAGGGTGAGAGAATGGAGAAACTAGAAAGGCGAAACAGAAGGCTTGAGCGGAGAAACCGCAAGCTTAAGCGAAAAGAAAAAAGAAGGTGCCAATCGCTGCTGTCAAGGAGGTCCCATAGGAGGAAACCCCTTTGAACATTTACAAGATGACGAACGAATTAACATCCCTGACACCTCTAACGAGGAAACAACGGATCGCTTCCCCAAGGGAAGCATAGGTATACTCGACCGCGAGGATAGCTCATCCGAGGGATCGTCGGATATTGATCCCAAACATCGGCGAGACAAAGACAAGATCCAAGAATTTAAAACCAACCGTGAGTCCTAGAACCTCGCAGTCCCAAACCTCAAGCGAGGGGATACCTCTAGGTCAACTCGTTCTAAGATTGTATCGTATGCCGAACAATCAGGCAACGACGCAGGGCGATCAAGGCATCACTATCATGAACCATCTTTCTCACCCGAGAGAGCTCTGGGAAGAAAAAAGAAGGCTGAAACAAGACGAAACGATGACCAACTTCAGGACCGACTCAACCGTCTTGAAGCAATGTATAGAGAATCTACAGGAAAGCAGGAGAGCAAGAAGCTGGCGGTAGTCATGCAAGAAGCAGGACAATACCCCTTCTCCAAGAATCTGTTGAGATTACCATTTTCAAAGAAATGTTCTCTACCAATGTTCACGTCCCCGTTCACCGGAACAAGAGACGCAATTGAGCATCTTAGAACTTATCATATGACTCTAACCCAATAGGACCATTATGACGTGGTACTGTGTAAATTTTTCCCTGCCATTCTGAGGGATGAAGCCCTAATGTGGTTCAATAATCTGCCCAAGGGATCAGTTGAATCGTTTGAGCACCTATCCGAGCTATTTTTTGAAACGTACATTCACAATAGCAGGGTCCGACCAGAGGTCGACGCGCTGTTCCAAATGTCCCGAGGGCTAAATGAGTCACTCCGCTCCCTGGTGACACGGTGGAGGAAGTTATGTGCTGAGATCGGAAAGGTCCCTGAGGACTATGCGATCTTGGGCTTTAAAAATAGTCTCCGAAAGACAGACCCTCTCTTTGTCCGCATGTATGAAACTATGCCAAAGAACTTGGGCAAACTAAGAGAAATCCAAGAGGATTATGTGGCCTTGGAGGAACTCCAAGACGAAACTTACGAAAAAATGGCAAAAGGAACTAGTAGAGGAGCAAATGTGGCAGAGCCACAGAACCCACAGGCGCCAGCCCAAGGAGCGGGGCGATCCAACAACGGATCAACCCAGTTCGGCAAGCATCGGACTGGAGGATGGAAAAGGCGAGACCAGGACCAACAAAAGAAGGAAAAGTTCGTAGACCGGTCTACACGAAGCTAAACACTCCCATATCCGAGATCCTCAAAAAGATTGATGGACAACATAAAATCACTTACCCATGTAACAGAGGTCAGCATCTAGAGCGAACTAAAAATAGAACTGACTTCTGCGAGTTCCATCAATTCCACAGCCACACGACAGACTCGTGCAGAGACCTGAAGAAAATGGTGCAAGAAATGATCAATGAGGGGAAACTCCAAGAATACATCGTGAAACCAACAACTCCACCTACCACTGGGGCACCCATACATCGTGTAGAGATCCCCCGCGAGGCATAATACTTAGGGTGTAATACTATATCGCACTCGGCGATTACCACACCTTGCACGAGAAGGAAACATTACTGGACGAATTCACAAACGAAACTTCCAGGGCGACGAAGTTTTCAGTGTTGCCAGAGAACCCCCGATTTAGGGATGGATGAAATTACCCATTAGCTTTTCAGCCTCGGAGGCCCCTGATGGAGGACGAAACCATAACGATCCACTGGTGGTCACGATGGCCATTGAACTCCCTGAGCACGAAGGCGAGGAAGGAAAAACTAAAGTGCTACCATGGGAAATGCCCAAAATCTTAATTGATGGAGGTATATCAGTTGAGATTTTATTCTATGACACATTCAAACAAATGGGTCTTAAGGACGAGTGTCTCATACCTTCCACTTATAACATATTTGGCTTCAACGGGTCATCGACCCACCCAAGGGGCGAGGTAACGTTAGAAATCCGGGTGGGAAAAATCCCCACCCTAACTACTTTCTGTGTGGTAGATGTACTATCACCATACACAACCATTGCCGGGGGATCCTGGGTCCATGGGATCAAAGGAGTAGCCTAAAATTTCCACCAAAGGATAAGATTCCCTACGCCAGATGGAGTAGCATAAATCATTGAGGACTCGGGCGAGGCGAAATACTGTTATATGATGGACGTCCAGAACGGAGAGAACAAAGTAAACTCCACCAGAGAAAAAAAGAAGATAGCTAAGAATGCCAAGAACCAGGCAGAGATTGATACCTATATAGCTAGCACCAATGAGGCAAGACGCTCAAACGCCGAACCCATAATGGAGGAAAATCACCCATCGGACTCACCATGGGACCCATACAGAACCTTTCCGGCATAGGAGAACTCAAATCAAACTTCTCAGCCTCGGAGCCGACCAAAGAGGTAAACATCCGAAAACCCAAAAATCCGGGTATGGTAAAAGTAGGAACACTACTCAGCAAGGAAGAGGAAGAGAAGATAATACAAGTGCTGAAGGAATATTCCGATGTCTTTGCATGGCGCATGGAAGACATGCCAGGAATAGATCCAGAAGTATGCTGTCATCACCTCAAAATCGGTCCAAAGCACAAGCCCATGCGGCAAAAGATGCACAAGGTGGCATCAGAATACCACGAAGCTATCCAAAAGGAGCTAAAGAATATGGAAGCCTCAGGGGTAATACGTGAAGTACAATATCCAACATGGATATCTAACATGGTAATAGTACCCAAAAAGAATGGGGGAGTAAGAAATTGTATCGACTTTAGCGATCTTAATAAGGCATGTCCCAAGGACAGCTTCCCGCTCCCTAACATTGACCAAATCATAGAGGAAACCTCTGGATACGGATTTCTATCTCTCATGGATGGATACTCTGGCTATAACCAGACCCCCCTCGCCGAGGAAGATCAAGAGCATACTGCCTTTTTCACTCCTCGTGGTCTATACTTCTACACTAAAATGCCGTTCGGGTTAAAAAACGCAGGGGCCACGTATCAAAGAATGGTGGAAAAAATGTTTGACGGCTGGATACATAAAACTCTGGAGGTATATGTAGACGACATGCTTGTAAAAAGTAAGCTCCCACAAGATCATGCAAGCGATCTTAAGGAAATCTTTGCACAAATGAAGAAATTTAACATGAAAATCAATTCTGCGAAATGTGCTTTCGGAGTAACCTCAGGAAAATTCTTGTGATATTTGGTCACCAAAAGAGGAATCGAGGTTGACCCCGAGAAGGTGCGAGCCATACTAGAGATGCCCTCCCCAGCAACGGTCAAAGACATGCAAAGACTAAATGGTCGACTAGCAGCCTTGGGAAGGTTCATCGCTAGATCGTCCGAAAAATGTAGGGACTTCTTTAATACCTTAAGAAAGGGTGAGAAATTTTCATGGACCAGTGACTGTGAAGAAGCTTTTCAAAAAATCAAAAAACATTTGGCAACCTTGCCAATCCTTCAGAAGCAAGACCCAGGAGAAAATCTCTATATCTATCTATCCGCGACCAATACTTCAATCAGTGCAGTACTCACTCGCATAGAAAAAGAAGTAGAACAACCAATTTACTTCATCAGTAAAACTCTGACGTCAGCAGAAAGGAACTATTCTAAAATCGAAAAGATGGTGTTGTCTCTGGTCTACGCAACACAGAAGTTGCGCACTTATTTCCATGCGCGTACTGTGACAGTCATCACGAAGGCCCCAATAGAATCTGTACTCGATCATGCCGACTGAGCAGGCAAGATCTGTAAATGGGGAGCCCAAATCAAGCAATTTGGTGTGAAGTATCAAGATCAAACGACAATTAAGACACAAGCGGTCGCAGATTTCCTGGCCGATTTCCCATTAGATAACACCGACGAGATCGAGGAAATCCCCGGAATGGAGGACGAGCTCGAAGACCCACCCGAGCTGCTTCGCTCAGAAGATCCAAGCCGATGGGAGGTCTTTGTAGACGGTCATTGGTAGGCTTCTAAAAGGTCCTACAAATTATAACCGCAAGTGCACGGTGTCGAAAGTGGCAAATGTGCAAGTACGGGTCGATCCACAGAGATCAGGAGTGTTTTGTAGTGTTTAGCTATTTGGGCTCTAAATTGTTGTTGGGCTTTGGGTACCAATGGACTTATGGGCTTAGTGGGTTTTGTACCTTTGATCTTTGGGCTTTGATTGAGCTTTGGGCTCAATTTCACCCTAACAGTGAAGTGGTCTTTCACAGTAATTGGGCTTTGGGCTTCTGGAATGAAATGTACTGGGCTTGGCTATTGAACTGGGCTATGGGCTTGAGTGCACAGCAGAGCAGATGCAAGCAGTAGCAGCTGGGGCTAACAACAGTGCTGCAACAAGGGAAAACAACAGCTGCAACAAGGGAAAACAACAGGGAAAGGAATGGCAGCAGGAGAAGAAGCAGTTGCAGCAGCAGTGGAAGGGAGGCAATGCAGCAATGCAGAGGAAAGCAGCAACAGCAGAGTTGCAGGGCAGATGGGTTGCAGCAGCAGCTGCACAAGCAGTGCACAGCAGCACAAGGCCAAGAAAACAGCAGCAACAGCAGTAGGAAGAAAAAAAACAGCTGCAGCAACAGCAAGGCAGTGGAAGCAGAAGCAAGGAAGAAAACAGGGCAAAACAAGGCAATAAAGCAAAGGCAATGCAGTAAATAAAACAAGACAATGACTAACAGCAAAGAACTAAACAACAACAATAGAAATGAACCAAGGCCTAAGCCAAGGGCAGGGATGATAATGAAACTGAAATGAAGCAAGGCTAGACTAAGGCATTCAGGAGGTATACTAAAAGAATGGGAAGAGAACTAGCTTTCTATGAGCACTAGTTTCTCCCAAAGCTCAATCAACACTGCAACCTAAGCATACACAAGGAATGGCAAGAAAATCAGCTTGCTATGAGCACTGATTTCTTCCATTGCACAATTAGTTCAAAGCTTCACAGATACCTAGCCTAGCATTCCATCAATTGTGACAGCAAATTAAACACAACATTACACAAACATTACATGGCAGTGAGCAACAACACATGTTAACAGGACAAATGTAACAGGAATGAATTGGAAATCAAACATGAAATTAAATAAGCACATAACATTAACAGAACATAACATAAGCACATTTAACAGTGACAAAGCAAGAAATTAAAACATACACATTTAACTGAAATTGAACTGAAACATGAACTGAGCTGAAACTGAAAATTAACAGGACATGAAAGTCCTGGATGCTGGCTATTCCAAGCATGGTTTTTACATCATACCCACAAGGCTATTTATAGTCACAGACCCAAATTTCTCAAAACCACAAAATTATGGTTCTTCCCCAAAAATCATTGAATTAGGTTTACCTAATTTCTTTGAAATTGATCCTTGAAATCGTCGACCCATGCTTTGTAATTGCTCCCTGACCTCTTCTCATGCGCCAATTGCAACTCTAGGTTACCTAATTTATCAGTCTTTCACGCCTAGGGTTTCAGGCAGAGAAGCGTGAAAAAGTGAGAAAATAGGGAACTAGAGGGCTAGGGGGAGATGGGTTTTGGTTGTTGGGTGATAGGGTGATGATGGTGGAGGTGTGGTGGTGGCAGTGAGTTGGTGGCAGAGGTGGAGAAGGTGGTGGCGACATGGTGTCTCTGCAGAGGGAGGGGATGGAAGAGGGGCTCGACTGTTTGGGAGAAGGGGGGTGTTTGGTTAGCTGGTATAGGTTCGGTTGCTAGGGTGTTAGGCGGATTCATCGAGTCTTGATGTTCTGTGACTCTGAGCTGCGAGATGCGAAGCTGGTAGGTGGATCGGATGGCTATCCCTGAAGAGGCTGGTAGCGACCGTCGGATGCTTTGATACAACAAAATAAACGAAGAAGATCGAGGTTAGGTGTTGTAGTGTTAACCGGAAGTATCGATATTTGATGAACAGGCAGAGAAGCGACCGTAGGATCTAAATATGATCTAATCTGAAGGCTTGGAATTTAGGAACTATGGTGTTTTGCAGGATCTTCAGATTTTGATGCGCGATGAAGGAGCGACCATCGGATGCTTCTGAGAACTGATCTGATGGCTGAGAACGGAGGCGCTTTTGTGTGTAGAAAATGAGGTTGTGCGCACCATTCTTCGCGGTTTCCTTGCGTGATTTCTCCTGGCTTTTCACTACTTTTCTGCTCTTTTTGCCCCGCGACTCATCCGAACTTTATTTATTACCTAAAAATGCAAAATTAAGTAAGAAAAATATTTATTCTTGAAAACAATGAAAATACAGAATATGGGATAAAATGTAGAATTACTGCACAAAAGATGAGTTAAAAGCCAACAAAAAGGGATAAATATATACAATATTAGGCACTCATCAAATACCCCCAAACCTGAATTTTACTTGTCCTCAAGTAAAACAAAACTAAGGAAATCCTAACTATACCACTGTCGCTGGTCTCTCGAATGCATTTAGCGTATGCACTAAGCCTTTTAAACCACTAAGTGTCCCTAGTGGACGAGTTGAAGTCTCGTGAAGGTTTACCAGAGGTGTGCCTACAAAACCTAAGGACAAAATATAAGCTCAGATTCCATCAAACGTGACATGTGCAAAACAGTTAAGCTCACAGCAAAATGGAGATGTCAATCTAACTATCGAAGGCACAATCCTAGCACTGATAACAAAAAAGGACATGTGATAAGAGTGTAAAGTGTATCTACACATGTGTAAAGAAAGATCTGAAGTCATGACTACTAATCACCAAGAGATAGTTTCTCAGGCTAAGAACTGAGGTCGAAATCTAGCTAGCTGTCCGGACTTTACGAGAATTGTGAATGAGTTGGAGGTATTTCACAATTACTCGCGTTGTACATCAATGGCATACACCCTCCTTGCTTACAACACAAAAACACAAAAGATGACTATTTACATGACTCTTATTTACATTGACAATTCTCTTTTTATTTTTGGAACAAGAGATGATGGAATTGATAAATACTTGATTTTTTTTTTTTTTTTTTGGTATTTTTTCTGAATATATACATCTTTTTTTTTTTTTTTTTTTTTTTTTTTTTTTTTTTTTTTTGAACAAGGAAACACTTTTGATGCAATTACAAAAGGAAACAAAAAATTACATGACACTTTGCAAGAGGTAGCCCTTTTTGATGCACCCAGTTAAATTCGATGGTTGTCTTTCTTAATGTAACCTCCATCTTCTATCCCAACCAACCAAAGAAAAAGCTAGTCAAGTTTCGTTCAGTATTCTAAAGTGATTGGCAATCGTAACTTCCTATCCAACACCTTGAAGATCGAGGCCATACATGTATTGGTAGATCGTGCGCGTGCAAATTTCTTATCACTATGTGAATTGTGCTAGAATCAGGGTGCCTAAATATCTAGACTAAGACTCCTAATAATAATACATATTTGCACAAGAGTCAACATTTCAAGGTAAATGAGCTCCATTTTTATGATTTTTTTTCATTTTTTAATTTTTTTGAATTTTTGAATTTTTTCAAAAAGATGGAGTTTTGTTTTCAATTATAGCAAATTATCATGGCATCTACTCTGTACCCCCAAACCTAAACTAAACATTGTCCTCAATGTTTCAAAATATGGAAAGAATTATAAAACAATATATGGAAAGGGACATGCTGAGTAGAGTAAAAGGAGAGAGAATACCCGATTTCGGCGAAAGCAGAATTAAAACTCCGTTATTCAAGGCAAACAATCCAACATATTTCAGCCGAGATCATATTGGATTAGCAAAATATATACAAAAGGAGCAAAAGGGTTTTTTAAAATTTTTATCTACTGGATTATATACAAAAAATTCACCATACACTAACAATCTAAAGAGTTGAGGATCAACCCAAAAGACAAAGTGTTGAAACATAGATAGTTTCAAAACACTAAAATTGGACTGAAATGAGAGAAAAATAAAACTTTTTTTTTTTTTTTTTTTTTTTTTAACAAAGAAAATAAAATTTGGTTTTTGAATGGGAGCAAAAGAATTTTTTTTTTTTTTTTTTTTTTTTTTTTTTAAATAATAAAAAGAAGAAAATAAAATTTGGTTTTTGAAATGGGAGCAAGCCCACTGTTGGTCCTATAATGGAATGGAAGGCTGCGGCTCAAGAAACACTAAGTTTTAATTTTGAAAGTTTAATTTGGCCCAGTTGGTTAAGGCCCGACGTTTGTTTTAAAACTTTGGTTTCGAGGTCCACTCTTGAGTGGAAGCAAGTCCACAATCAGTTATAAGCTCAGCTGGGTTTAAACCCAGAGTACAAAATACAAGTCCAATGGAAGAATTTAAACAAGCCCACACAAAATAAAAATACAAGCCCACAAATTAAACAAACAAGCCCACACAAAATAAAAATACAAGCCCACAAATTAAACAAACAAGCCCACAAATAAATTATTACAAACCCAACAGAAAATAAGAGAAGCCCAAAAATTGGCTTTAATATTACAGCCCACAATTAAAAAAATTGGAAGCCCACAATTCGGGTTCTCTTAAATGGGTTACCTTTTAAGCACAGCCCAGCTGCTCTGATATTGTTGCAAAAACCCAGTTGGGCTTTGGTTCTTTTCCTTGGTGGCGTCCCAGCAGAGGAAAAACAGGTTCAGAACAGCAGGTCCAACAGCAAATGAAGTGAAGCAGATGCAGATGCAAATGCTATGCAGTGAAATGCAAAAATAGCTAATAAAAACACAGATAAAACACAGCACCAATCCCCGGCAACGGCGCCAAAAACTTGGTAGGCCTCAAAGATGTTATGTTTAAATGCAAAACATTCCCCGACAACGGCGCCAAAAACTTGGTTAGGTGTTGTAGTGTTAACCGGAAGTATCGATATTTGATGAACAGGCAGAGAAGCGACCGTAGGATCTAAATATGATCTAATCTGAAGGCTTGGAATTTAGGAACTATGGTGTTTTGCAGGAGCTTCAGATTTTGATGCGCGATGAAGGAGCGACCATCGGATGCTTATGAGAACTGATCTGATGGCTGAGAACGGAGGCGCTTTTGTGTGTAGAAAATGATGTTGTGCGCACCATTCTTCGCGGTTTCCTTGCGTGATTTCTCCCGGCTTTTCACTACTTTTCTGCTCTTTTTGCCCCGCGACTCATCCGAACTTTATTTATTACCTAAAAATGCAAAATTAAGTAAGAAAAATATTTATTCTTGAAAACAATGAAAATACAGAATATGGGATAAAATGTAGAATTACTGCACAAAAGATGAGTTAAAAGCCAACAAAAAGGGATAAATATATACAATATTAGGCACTCATCAGTCATGTAGTTCGGAAGGATCTGGCATTGGAATGGTTTTTACAACCCCAACTGGCCGAAGAATCGTCTACAACTTGAGTCTCGAATTCCCCACTACAAATAATATAACCGAGTACGAGGCAGTGATACAAACTTTCCGAGTCATCATCAAATAGGGATCAATGACGTTCGACTCACAAGTGACTCGCAACTCATCATCCGCCAGATAGATGGAGCGTACCAAGCCTCAGACCCATGTTTACAGCGATACCTCCAACTCGCCAGACATTACATCCAGCAAATACCGAACATCACGTTCCGCCATCTAAACAGAACCAATAACAGATATGCTGATTCCCTAGCATTCATAGCCTCCACGTCAAGAGAGCCCGAGGCCACAAATTTCAGAATTGAAAGGGTTCTCCTTCCTTCTATCCCCATAGAAGGAAACATGGACATCCTCGCTGTCGACTCACTAGCACAAGAAGAGAGTCTACCCGAGGATGACTGGAGGACACCAATCATCAAATACCTAACTAATGGGCATCTCCCCAGCGACCAACTCGTTGCACATAAGATAATAGCAAGGTCGGGAAATTACCAGCTCCGAGATGCTGTTTTATACAAACAATCCTACTTAGGACCCCTTCTTCGGTGTCTCTCATTCACAGAAGGCCACAACATACTGAAAGAAATACACTATGGATACGCAGGCAACCATAGTGGAGGAAGATCTCTCGCTCACAAAGCAAGACTCCAAGGATACTTCTGGCCTCGTATGTACGAAGATTCAAAACAAATGGCAAAAACCTGCATCGAATGCCAAAAATTTGGCAAGAGAAGGCATGCACCTTCAATGGAATTAAAGTCTGTCTTAAGCCCTTGGCCATTCGCCAAGTGGGGGGTCGACATTGTTGGATCCTTGAGAGCCGGTACCGGAAAAAGAAAATATTTAATTGTGGCCACGGATTACTTCACCAAGTGGGTAGAAGCATCGGCTTTAAGACACATCAGAGATCACGATGTCTTTAAATTCCTATTTGAGCATATAATATGCCGCTTCGGTATCTCATCCGCCATTGTATCATACAATGGGTCCCAACTCCGCGGGAAAACATTGATCTTCTCTTCAATTGTTTCAAAATTAGAAAAAATAAATCTACACCCATCTATCCTGAAAGCAATGGCCAGGCGGAGGCCAAAAATAAGACCATTGCCGACATACTCAAAAAGAAACTGGATGGATATGGAGCAAGCTGGTGTGAACAATTACACAATGTCATATGGTCCTATCGGACCACCAGGAGGGAAGCGACAGGGATGTCTCCCTTCGCCCTCACATACGGCACGGAGGCGATCATACCAACAGAAGCCATGATCCCCACCACTAAGACTGAGGCATGGGAGAAAAATCTGACATCGGACATGATACTTGCTAAGTTGGACGATTTGGAAGAAAACCGAGAAATCCCTCTCCAAACAATAGAAAACTACCACAGAACGTTGGCCGGGGAATACAACAAGCGTGTTCACCAAAGACAATTCATCCCAGGCGATAAAGTCTGGCGCGATATCCCTCCCTACGAACGCGAGTCAGGAAAATTTGCACCCGTGTGGGAAGGCCCACAAACCGTCCTAGCTAAGGCAGGAGATGGAGCATACAGATTGCTCAAAGACGATGGCATACGGAACGCCCATGGAACATCAAATACCTAAAATCTTACAATGCTTAACAGGACTACTCAAAAAGTCCTAGAATAGGGCGTGGCCCCTACTTTCACGCAGGTCATAGAACCTTGCTAGACTGTACCAAGAGTTTATCAAACTCTCTTTTGAAGATAATAAAATTCCTATTTTTGTGTTATTTTTTCTTTTTTCCGTTTCTTTTGTTGTTATATCGTATTTCTTTGGTTTTTTTTTCTGTTATTTTGGCTTCACTTTAATTTTTTTTGTATGTTTTTATTTTTCTTTGTACGTGCATATAGATTAAACATATCATAAAATTCCGTAAACAACTATGGCACGGTGCTAGCCACACCTTCCATTCTCTCTAAGAATGATGCGGGTCATCTACCTAAGCTACCTGACATGGACAAAGACCTAAGGTAATGCCATCACGATCATGAAAACGGGTGATGTCCTATACAGTAGGAGATGCCCAGAATCGGGATACTCGCCTCTGTCTGGAGAAAAGTATCACTCGACCGAGGTATCGCCCCTAACATTCATAAAATATACTCAGGAAGTGTAGCCCACGAGTCACCATAACTCAGACACAACAATGTCATAAAAACAAACACACAATTTTTTATTACAACAAAGCAATCACAGCTACATAGCAATATAACACCATCCTTCGGACAGGAGAATCACACCCACACCTCGCTGGGAGCGGCGGAAGCGCCAACCATCAGTTCCTCGCTCGAAGAAAAAACCGTCAACTAGGGCACAAACGAACCCCTCTAAACATACATCTTGGACCGGAGCAAACCACCGGATTGTTCCGTTCAACTAAATCACCATCCCTCGCTTACCCCTCGCTTATATCACCAGCCTACAGTGATACGTCATAAAATAGGGGCAAGGTATATATATATATATATATATATATATATATACATTTGAATATAACAACAATATTTTATACCCCAGCACTTCCAGTAGCAAATGCTTCTAAACTAAAACGTGCACAACATAAAGTGTTCCCAAGGCCAATCGTCAGAAGGGACACAATACAAAAAGTGTTTCCAAGCTTGTCGTTAAAAGGAAAAACAGTGATAAATACGAAATCCTACAACAGGAAGTTCAGTCACTAGACGAACAGAAGAGGCTAAAGACGTTATGCGAAAAAATAGATCTTTCCAAGAAGACGTTGGTGATGATCTAGAATCATGAGAAAAAAACCCAGAAGCAACACATAAATGAGAGGACATACCATCATGATGAAGAAAACATAAACAAACACCTCGCCACCACGGGGGACGAAGAGGAAAAGGGCCCACGAACATAGGAGTCTTCTATAAAAACGACCTGAAGGAAAAAAAAAGGGAGAAAAATGAAAGCTCATACCCATATCACAAAAGAACTCTTCTTAAATAGAGAAGGAGATCCTTGAAAAGCTAACGGTTTCTTTGAACCGAAGAAGGTCAAAGGCACGAAAAACTAGACGATAAGAATCCTGGAGGAAGAGTACAAAAGGAAAGATATCCTTCCCCCGGAGAACCTAAGAAAACCGACATGAATCTTAGAGTTATCCAATAAATATACACGTGGCAAGAAAAGTGGGACAAATACATGGTTTTCTTCCCATCATGCCCTCGGAAAGTTGCAAAGAAAATGAGCAAAATGTGTGGGTAAAATACCCGACAACCACGTGTCAGCATCTCAAGGGATGAATACGTGATAGGATGATAAGGTAGGAGCACCGAATCATCCTCTAAAAAGCAGAAATTGTCTCAGTCGAGGCAACTACACGAGCATCACATGAATGACGCATGTAAGTAAAGGTCTAATCTGCTCATACGGTCAAGTCTAAAAAGAAGGACTGCATTTAATGAAGGATAAGAACAGGACGTGGGGAGATCTGCATCGTGGCGGAAGACTCGGACGATCTATACTACTACCCAGAGGTGATAGAGCACGAGGTTCTCCATACAAGAGCAGCACGAGGGGAAGGAGAGCGAGACTACTCCGAGGAAGAACTAGACTAGCCATCACGATGGATAGTATAGAGCCAGTCCGAGGCAGCCAGGACGATGGAAGACAACTCATCGAACTCGGACGATCAAACCATCACGAGTTTATTTTGCCTATAAATACCGGTCCATGTAGAAGGAGATGGACAACTTATGTAATATTAGATGGTCTTTCTACAGAGAATTCCTGAGAGAGATCCAGATAGAGAGAAAGTGAGAAATCTAGAAGAGATTTGTAACTCTTTCAAGGGTAAGACCTTATAATCAATAAGATAACATCTCCTTTCCGGTGGACGTAGGTCTTCATGGCCGAACCACGATATATGCTCGTGTCAATCTTTACATTTCATGCTCTTTACATCTTGTTCATAGTTGAATCTTGAATGTTTTAGTAGTTTTTAGTATTTCATTTCACTTGGATGTAGTCATCAGAAAAGATGCAACTACACTAGACTTAGATCTGCCAGACTTATTCTCATAAACATTGGGAACGTGTACATTGGTGGTGTAGAAATTCATACCATTATGAAGAACACGGTTCCTGTAGAGATTTCTAGAGGAGTGATCTTGGAAACCCTTTTTATGAGAATTATGGTTTTCTACAGGAATGAAATCCATTGTAGTAGTCGTCAAACATTTACTTTTTTGACTGTAAAAAGAAGCAATTTTTGAAGATCAGAAATCTGTTTCTTTCTAGCAAAACAATGGAGAATACTATGATTCTTTTTCCCGAAGAAAAGAACAAGCTCGTGGAAAAGAAAAGGGAGGAGAAATCTCTTTTTGATTCACATCCTTATCAGATATCAGCAAGGCACATAAAAGTTTCTTACCAAATAATTCCTTAAGAGCAGTTTTCTCCTATCTCGGAAATACCATATGAGTATTGAACCCAGACGCCGAGGAAGACTTACTCACTAAAATAGAGTTTTCTCCATTCAAGGAGTTACGCTGTTCCTGGGATAGTAAAATAGATGGAACTAGTTTCCCTTTTTCAGCACGATAGTTGTTGAATTCTGATGAATGAGTCTTGATTAAACGTTCTTCTCTAATTGAGTTTTCTTTAACAATATCTTCAAGCATTCTAATCTTTTCGCGCTGAAGAGTAGTTTCTTTAACAAGCTTTTCGACATTGTTAGAAATAGACTCAATAATACAATAGGGCTCTCGTTCTCTATCAACAGAATTCTCAAGTTCATCAGTGAGCTGAGCATATTTTTCTTCAAGAGATCTAATTTTAGAAGCTTGAATATCAATAATCTCAGCAGATTTTTTTAAGGTTCTAGTGAGTTCCATCTCAGATTCTGACATAAATCCAACTGTCGCTTTAGAGGGAATGTTATCAGAATCTGATAGCATAAGTTTTCTACCTCGGGATTTGGAAGAATCTGCTAAGGAGTTATCCTTTGAGGTAAGCCCAAGACATTTGGCATAATCAAAATCTTTGGAAGACATAACAATGTTTGTTTGAGATAAACTTCTATCCACAGAGATCAGATTGCTACAAACACAAACTTATGAGGTCTTAGCGTGTTTGCTTACTCTGATACCAATTGAAAAAGCCGGGGTATAACAACCACACCCAATAATTTGTTCGGAAATCTGTATGGACCAAACTCCAATATAATTTCGAGAGCACTAACTTAAAAGCGAGCTCAATCAAGAGATATATCAAAGATCTTTATCTCTATTTCTCAACACAATCAGCAAATCGAACAGATAGAAATCTGTGAGCCTGATTGATATGAGAAATTACTTGGACGGTACCAAAGACCAATGCCCAAGTGTAAATCAATTTATATCCAACAAACAAGGTCGGATTTATCAACTGATTTATCTATGCACAACCTGTGATATTTCAATTATATAAATAAATATAATGCGGAAAAGAAATAACACAGACACCATAAATTTTGTTAACGAGGAAACCGCAAATGCAGAAAAACCCCGGGACCTAGTCCAGCTTTGAACACCACACTGTATTAAGCCGCTACGTACACTAGCCTACTAAAAGTTAACTTCAGACTGGAATGTAGTTGAACCCTAACCAAGTCTCACACCGATTAAGGTACAGTCGCGTTCCTTACGCCTCTAGAACCATGCCGGATTCTGCTGATCTCACCCACAACTAAGAGTTGCTACGACTCAAAGTCGAAGACTTATAAACAAATCTGTCTCCCACAGATAAGTCTATCATGATAGATAAATCTTTCTCCCACAGAAGTACCTATAAATTTTTGTTCTGTCTTAAGATAAATCAAGGTGAACAGGAACCAATTGATAATCCGGTCTTACACTCCCGAAGAGCAGCCTAGAAATATCAATCACCTCACAATAACTTAAGTATATGGTGGTAGAAGAAGCAACTGCGGAATCAAAAAGTATGAGACGAAGAACTTTGTGACTACTTTTTATATCTTATCCATCAGAGATAAATCTCGAGCAAATCTTAGAGAAGATAGTACTCAATACGATTGAACAAGTAAGATCAGAATACACATTTACGGAGAAAATAGTTGGATCTGGCTTCAGGAATCCCAAATGAAGTCTTCAAGTCGTTAACCTAATATGGTTTTGGAAAAACCTAGGTTAAAGGAGAATCGACTCTAGTTAGCAACTAGGACACAGGAAAGTGCCGAGATTAGGTTTTCTAGTTGCTAGAATTCTCCCTTATATAGTCTTTCAAATCAGGGTTGCTTACAATCAAAGCTAAGATAGATTAGTAACAAAGCATTCAATATTCACCGTTTGATGAAATCCTGATTTAAGATTCAAGCTAAGTCTGCTTAAAAATAAAGCAATCAATCTCCACTGTTAGATGGTCTTAACTTGTTACACACAAATGAAACACACCTTCATTTAGATATGGGTAACTGTACCTAAACATGTATATTGAGTTGGTTTAATAACAATTAACCGAATTTAGCCACATGAACACTTTTGTCTTAACCACATTCATCTAACACTTCTAGATCAAATATGATGATCAATCAATCATGAAATATAATCAAATGAATCTAATTGTGTTTCACATAGAGTGTTCAATTTTTCACTATCTCATAGAAATATATATGAACAAATTGAAACAAAATCTAATTGATTCGTAATCGTACAAAGTACTTATACAAGAATCAATTCATGAACGTTAAGCCACGGTTTGCAAAGATTGCATTCCTTAATTCATAAATGTTTTAGTTCATGAGCATGAGAATCATAATTAACCGATTTTAGAACTTAACCACTGTGTTCGGAAACCAGGTATGCAAACAACAGCTCCGGACCTTGGCCTGTCCAGCCGTTCACAAACCAGGTATACGAACAGCCGTCCCTGACCCAACTCAGGTAGAACCGTTCGCATACTAGGTAAGCAAACAAGGTTCCCGGACCTGAATCATAACAATACAGTTCGCATGTTAGGGTATGCAACCGTGTTGTATCCAGACATGGTTAATTGTTCTAAACTTCCATTTCAATCATTGAAACATCCTTAAAAGAGGAAAATGGATGTCTCACACAAACCATTAGCTTCAAGTAATTTTCAAGTGATCGAATGATCAATACAAAACTTTCCAAGTCGACATCAAATGATTGTCTCACACAAATCATATAAGATGTTTCAAGGAAAATTTCACATGATCATCTTTTGACTTAATATTTAGTTTCCAACAAATAAATTGTCTCCAACTAAACTCGTCAAGAATAATGATGAACATAGTTAAAGCAAAAAGCTTCCAACACATATTTCAAGAAATAGATAAGCGAGATAAACTCAGCTCGAAATATTAAATGTGTATAATATAAAAGTCTATATAGATATACGACTTAGTCTCATTAGAGGATAGAATAAAATAGACTTCTGAGTGATAGATAAGTTTTAGTCTCCACATACCTTTTGTTGATGAAGTTCCTCCAAGCTCTCCTCAGTAGATCTTCGTCTTCAATCGATGAACGTCGTGAAGTCTAAAGCTCAACTACACATTCTATCCTAATCCGAGACATATCTATAAGTAGGCTAGAAATCAAGACTATAGTTTTGATCAACTAAAATTGACAAACAATCTTGAGATAGCAACGCTTGCGAGTTCAACAGAGCAATGCTCTAAAAAATCTAATCATTAATAATAATTAATCAAGGGTTTTTTATCCATTAACATAAATAGTAGGATAAGGAGTTTTGTACTCTACTATTTCATGGCCTCACTTTGTCCTCTTGTGAGCCCTCAAAATCAAATTTTTTTCTTGTTTTTAAACCAAAAACTTGGAGTCCCTATAATACTTTGCATTTTTAGGGGCGACCCAAAAATAGTTATGAGCGATGAATAAAATAAAATAGGGTCAGTAAGAAGTAAAATAAACCCACCCCTTATCTAATAAATTTCGTAGTGGCTAATCTTCCCTTGATTAATTAGTGCTAATCGGTAGTTAATTAATGTTAATCGGTAATTATGATTATATAGTTAGTGTTAGGTAATCATTTGAGTTATTGATTTTTAAGGCTTTCGAGCAGAAGAGGAAGAAGAAAAAGAAGAATCGGGAGAAAACTTGGTTTACCTTAAATCAATAAGAAAAATGGATGAGTAATGAAGAAGGAAAAAAACATCATGAAGAATATCATGTTGAAGGTTCAATAATGATTAGAGAGATGATTGAATGCATTCACCGCCATTAACGTCCTGGAATCTATAGATAATAGAGTACTTTATCTCCCGATTATACTTTTCTGTTCCAATAGAGAAGCACAATCAGTAGTCTTGTGATGTTCGTTAATCTATCGATTTCACAATCGGTAGTTTCGTGATGTTTATTATCTACCGATTGTGATAGTAGCTCCAAATTCTAATTTTTCAAAAGCTGATAAAATTTCAAAACTTTTCTACTTTCACAGTCGGTAGTTTCGTGATGCTCATTATCTACTGATTGTGATAGTAACCACAAATCTAATTTTTCAAAAGCTAATAAATTTTTTCAATTTGTCTACTTTAACAATCGGTAGTTGCATGATGTTCATTATCTACCGATTGTGATAATAACCCAAAATTCTAATTTTTCAATTTTTGTTTTATTGAATTCCCTATTTTCACAATTGGTAGTTTCATGATGTTTATTATCTACCGATTGTACAATAATGTTCATTATCTATCGATTGTGATAGTAGCCCCAAATTCTAATTTTTGAAAAACTAATAAAATTTTGAATTTTTCTACTTTCATAATCGGTAGTTTTGTGATGTTCATTATCAACCGATTATGATAGCAGCCCCATTAATTTCTCAAAAGCAAATAATTTTTTTGAATTTCTTTACTTTCACAATTGGTAGTTTCGTGATGTTTGCTATCTACCGATTGTACAATCGGTAGTTTAGGGATGTTCATTATCTACTGATTGTGATAGTAGCCCCAAATTCTAGTTTTTCAAAAACTAATAAAACTTTGAATTTCTTTAGTTTCACAATTAGTAGACACAGGTTGATGATATCTACCGATTATGCTTAATTTTTGGTACAGAAAATTGAATTTTTTGACGTAAAAATAATCGGTAGATAATAATCTATTTTACCTCGCGATTATAGTTGATGTTCTTCATTTTCTTAAGAACATCAACCATAATCGGTGGATAAAATCAACTTTATACCTACCGCAACTGTAAATCCTAGAAAATTTTCTGATCAATTTTTTGATCTCAAGTAATCAAATCCTAATTTTGGATCACAATTATTATTATTTATCCGTTTTGTTTGTTTAAATCGATTTTGTTTTTTTGATGTTCTAAGTATCAACTTTAAGGTTAATGAATTTTGGATTTTAATTTTAAACAATTAATCCTAAAATTTATTTGATCGACGATATTTGGTTTCGATAAAAACTAAAATGATGAAAAAGATTTCAGTCCGCAGAATAAAGAAGAAGAAGAGGAGGAATATCATGATTATGAAAATAAATGATATAGGTTTAGATTTAGTATAAAGATAAAGAACAGTGTATAGAGTTTTCTATGTTTAAGACACCCCATAATCATCTTTCCTGGATGGGTATTAAAAAGTCGCCCCTTATTCTTTTTGGGTCGCCCTACAAATGCTAAGCTATAATACGTTTTTTTTTTGGTTTCGGGTTGGGGTGCCCTTAGTAAACATGTGATGATCACCAAGTTTTGTCTCTTGTTTGCTTTCTTCCATTTCTCAGTTCCTCTTTCTCACAGCTTGATTCTACAGACACAGGTACTAAGCTTCTTCTTCTTTTTTTTTCTTTCTCCATCTCTAGATTTTGATTATCTTCATCCTCCTTGACACAATCGTAACTAGAAGAACCCTTAAACCCCAAAACCAGGCTAGTTTTCCAATCCAATTTGTTACTTAGGGCATTTTTTTGGCTCACTGATTTGACTTGCCCGGATTGTTAAATCTCTTTTTTAACGAATACCCATCTTATGTAATGAATGGTTTTGTTGTTTTTATATGTAATTGTTATGGTTCATAGTTCATAAGATTTTGAGATTGTTATAGAGGCTGTTTCTAGACAGAAAAAAGGTCTTAGATTTCTGTAATTTAAGAAAAGCATGTCTAATTGATTGAATTGAATTGAATGTCTCATTGGTCATTAGTGTAAGGAGATTGGGATCAGTAGTTATAGAATCACAATATCAATCGTTTTAAGCCGGATTTGATGTTATTATACTTGTTAAAACTAGGTATCAAATTGGATAGAGTGAGATTCTGTATGAAATCGACATGTTGAAATACAGTTTCAGATGTCCTCCATCCGGTCAATCTTAATAGAATCAGGATTCCAGTCACATATGAGTTGTTTACTTACCTGAAGTAGGGAAGCTACATGATAATGTTCCATTTACCACCGCATCCCATGATATAACTCAAATTTCTTGGAGAGCGATGCCTTCATGTCCAACATAACTGAAGTTGGATTTCAGATATTGACCCTTTTGTCCAACATAATACTGATCTCAAACCCTTTTGTACTCACTTTCAAGCTTACACTCACCTGTGGTTCTTTTCTTTGTCTTCTTCTTACTCTTTTTCCTTTTGACCTTCCCCCAAATCATCTCTTGTAGTTGGATTTCAGATATTGACCTGCGATAATCTACTGTTCTTTGGCTTCCATCCTCGACGGGTAGATTTGAAAACTTCTTTGGAGGTTTCGATCCCTCAGGACACCATTAGTGTTGGATCCCTAGAGTGGTTATTATCACGTTTGTTGTAGTAGAAAAAGAATAACAGAAAATGCATATGTTGGATTCCATGCGTTTTTCGTATAGTTGGTGAATAACATGTAACTGTAATATTGATTTGTGTTTTACTGATGGGGTCTGAATCTTACGACGGGTGATTTGTCCTCTTAATGATATTCATATTTTCTTACTAATGTTGCTTTTTTTTGGCAAAGAACAATAATAAGGGAATGTCATGTATAAGTAAGTTGTAGTGTATTCGTATAAGGAACTATTTTCGAAGGTTTGGAAGTTCAGGCATTCGTATATTTTACTTTTGTTGCAGTTCGTATTTTTCGTCTCTGATGTTCTGACTCTAGATTGTTTTTTCAGGTTTACCCCAGTCAAAGATGAATATAATGAATAACCTTTCTTCAACTCTATGTAGAAGAGGGAATCTACGAGAGCTGATTACCAATGTTTCCGTCTATAGTGGTCTTTCTGGTAGATCCTGTCTATCATTTTAAGTTTTTGTGTTCATTTTTAGTATCAAATTCAAATTTAAGGTGTCGCCGGTATATAATATTGTTGTCTACTTAACTTTTTAGATGTAGCAGCAGAAGGAGGACTGGCAAGATTGATGGTCAGACGGTGGGCCACAAAAAAGGCTGCCGGATCATCAAAGAATGGTCGTGATTCTAATCCCAAGAATTTGGGGGTGAAGAAATTTGGCGGGGAGGTAAGTGTTACAAGTCGTCATGTTCATTTAATTCTTTTATGACATCGATTTATCGAACCTTGTCCCCTTATCTTTGGTGTGATAATGAAGAATCGTCACGTGCAAAGTAATCTCCTTTCTGATTGATGTCATTCAAACCCTGCCAATTCAAAACCTTACTGTTATCGGTGTCCAACCCTAGAATGATGTGTTTGACACTGTGAGCGGGAAAAGCCAAAACTAACACGACAATTCTTAATACAAACTTGACAACGCAATTGCTGTATTTTCACTTTAACGTTGTATTTTCACTTGTATCTGTATATGTGTATTTTCACATACACACATGCACAGATGTTGTTTATGCATCGTGTGTAACTGGACAAAATGGTCTGGACTTTACTATATCGTTCTAAATCAGACATTATCATGTGCAAGTACTCGCTGTAGTGTCTTATTGTTGGACATGACTGTCCACGCGTTGGCGTGGCCAAACTGTAGAATGTAGTAGAGTGTCCATTTACTTAGATGTACTGATGATACTTTCAAATTGATTTTGTGCAGCGAGTAATTCCTGGAAACATAATAGTACGCCAGCGGGGCACAAGATTTCATCCTGGAAACTATGTTGGAATCGGGAAGGATCACACCTTGTTTGCGTTGAAAGAAGGTAATGTTAAATTTGAGCGTCATAAGCTGAGTGGCCGTAAGTGGGTTCACGTCGAGCCCAAAGATGGTCATGTGCTTCACCCTGTCTATACCAATAATCCTAAAGAAGGTCATATTATCTACGCCGATAAAACCCCTGTTGTACTTGAGACAGCTAAGGCTTAGGGTTTAACGTTTAGAAAGCAACAATGAATTCGTTAATCCCTGTTCCCATATAGGATTTTGGAGGATTGTTCATTGCCTTTTTACTTTTATAGTGAAATTTCAGGGTTTATTTTCTTCAGTTGGGTAATTTTTAGGCTGGGATTTTCATTACTCTTTGTTTCAGCTCTTTTTCTGTTTTAATCTTTTACACACAGAAACAGTTTCTTATTATGAATATACCATCGGAAAGTAGAAACCCTTTAGCTATATATATGTCTGCTTGTTTATTACGATTGTTGAGCATATATGATTTAACCTTGTAACATCACTAGTAGGGACTCTGAAACGAGACATGAAATAGGTTTAGATATCTAAAGCCATAGGAAGAGAGAATCTGTAAATACTAAACCAATTTTTCTTCCCCTCCAACTGTTCATACTCTGTCCGTCTTGCATATCACACCTGTGTCCGCTCGCCCTTCAGTGTTTTCTGCCCCTCCAACTGCCAGTCTTTATGAACAGCTGAAAGATAATGGCGCAAATTGGGGGTTCAGCTGTGAAGATGATCTAAATAGGAGAACAAGAATTGAACCCTCGTTTGTTCTTGATGCAATTTGGGCTAGCCTTAGGAAGAACAGGGAAAAGAAGATTATTAGAGAGCTTCTATTTTATTTAATAAACCTCATTGATAGGAAGAGGCTTGCTACCTACAAAAATCCAGGTAGCTGGATAAGAAAAAAAATACCCCAATTTCCAGACATCTTGGTATATAAGCAGTGTCTGACCAATTTAAGTATTGAACACTTGCAATTTAAAGACTGAAAGGAAAACTTGGAAAACTATAATTAGTACTACGCTTACCAGAACTAGCCATCTACTTAGATTAGTTTTTTCAACTCATCAACCACAACACTGATATTATCTTTACTTCCTCTAGCCATTGAAACTTCAGCCAGAACTGCTGCAGCGAATGCTGCATTACAAGTATGATCCAAAAGTGACGAGGATATCCTTGCTACTTTACCTTCTAGACATTTCCTTGCTATTTGACAAGCCATCTTGTTTGACATAACATCCCATAAACCATCACTAGCCAATATTAGAAACTCATCGCTTTCGTTTCGTGAAGTTATCGTGACCTCCGGGACAGATGTTACAAATGGCTTGAGGTAGCGATCACCTGCACAAAAATGGAAACAAAAAACAGCATTAGCAGCAGCCTAAAACTAAAAATGTCTGTGCTGTTGGTTTTTACTTTCGTCATTTGGTAGCTAATTGAGCCGAAACGTCTACATCTGCCTGCCTTCAGTGTGGTTTAGTTTCAGACAGGGATTTTCGGTAATCTTTATTGTTTTAGTTCTAAAGTTATTCTTTTGTTTCTCTCTTTTGTAACAAAAACCAGCTTACAAGAGGATGCTCAGTTTGATTTTACCTGGATTTGTCGCCAAACCAGCAGCAGCTTACAGGTTATGGTACAAGCTACAAAATGTGAACTACAGTTTGCAAGTGATATAGGAAATATAGCACTGTTATAGCACCTATGCATCTAGAGGTGGCAAGGACACCGAGAACACGGAATCCATTCCAGTTGATTACCATTCCTCCAGCCCCTTCGATTCTCTCCATCTCATCTTTCCTGTCAGGCTTGAACTGCAAATTAAATCCGCCGATACGTCGTATGTCACGGAATACACTTTAAAAATAAAAAATAGCAAGAAAATTTACCTTATGATCTTCAGAAAGTGGGATCGGTGGTGAGCCAACACGAGACAAGACAGCCCTAGAATCACCACAATTAGCAACTATAATTTTATCTTTACTGATCAAAGAAACCACAGCCGTTGATCCTGCTGACTTAATACGTTGATTTTCAACTTCTTTTTCACTTACTTCTCTATCCATTTTCTCAAAGCAACTCACCATAACATTTTCCCAGTCGATCTCATCAAGATTTGATGATACAGTCTCATTCACTAGTATCTTATGTAACCGCTCACAACATAGGTTTGCTACAACGGAGCCACCATGTCCATCATACACAGCAAAAAAATCATATTTCACTTCTCCACCGTGATCATGATTGCGTGGACGGACATTATATGATGAAGGTAATAAGTTTTGCACTACAGTCACAGCATCTTCCATCTCCGGTCTTCCACCACACACAGAAACAGAACCATGTGACACAGACTGTAAGAAATCTCCGCTCACATTGTCACCACCGCAGATTTCATTTCCTCCCGACGATACTAATATCCCGACCATTGTTGTTTTTGTTGTTGTTGGTACCTCTTTTTCTAATAATATTCCAATGGGCGGTAGAGATGATCCACCCATCCTATTACTATGATCATGATCATCCACTATTATTTCCATTTGACTCGATTTATGATGATGAAAATATTCAAAACAAAAATGTCTTCCTTTTATAGAACTGTCGAGTCAAAAGAAGTCAAAACAAATAACAAAA